>NC_061508.1:123606933-123625241 GCF_022539505.1 Lolium rigidum
TTTTATACACATTATATGTCATATTTATGCGTTTTCCGGAACTAACCTATTGACGAGATGCCGAAGGGCCAGTTCTCGTTTTACTGCTGTTTTTGGTTTCAGAAATCCTAGTAAGGAAATATTCTCGGAATCGGACGAAATCAACGCCGAAGATCTTAGAATCCCGGAAGCATCCAGAACACCCGAGAGCCGCCAGAGGGGGGCCACAGGGGCCCCAGATGATAGGCCGGCGCGGCCCAGGCCCTGGCCGCGCCGCCTTATGGTGTCGTCGCCTCGTTGACCTCCTGACGCCGCCTCTTCGCCTATTTAAGCCCCCTCGACCTAAAACCTCGATACGAAAAAGCCACGGTACGAGAAACCTTCCAGAGCCGCCGCCATCGCGAAGCCAAGATCTGGGGGACAAGAGTCTCGTTCGGCACGCCGCCGGGACGGGGAAGTTCCCCGGAAGGCTCCTCCATCGACACCACCGCCATCTCCATCAACGCTGATGTCTCCCATGAGGAGGGAGTAGTTCTCCATCGAGGCTCGGGGCTGTACCGGTAGCTATGTGGTTAATCTCTCTCTTATGTGCTTCAATACAATAATCTCATGAGCTGCCTTACATGATTGAGATTCATATGATGATGCTTGTAATCTAGATGTCATTATGCTAGTCAAGTGGGTTTTACTCATGTGATCTCCGGAGACTCCTTGTCCCACGTGTGTAAAGGTGACGGTGTGTGCACCGTGTGGGTCTCTTAGGCTATATTTCACGAGAATACTTATTCACTGTTATGAATGGCATAGTGAAGTGCTTATTTATATCTCTTTATGATTGCAATGTGTTTTGTATCACAATTTATCTATGTGCTACTCTAGTGATGTTATTAAAGTAGTTTATTCCTCCCGCACGGTGTAATGGTGACGGTGTGTGCATCCGTGTTAGTACTTGGCGTAGGCTATGATTATGATCTCTTGTAGATTATGAAGTTAACTATTGCTATGATGGTATTGATGTGATCTATTCCTCCTACATAGTGTGAAGGTGACAGTGTGCATGCTATGTTAGTACTTGGTTTAGTTATGTTGATCTGTTATGCACTCTAAGGTTATTTAAATATGAACATTGAATTGTGGAGCTTGTTAACTCCGGCATTGAGGGTTCGTGTAATCCTACGCAATGTGTTCATCATCCAACAAGAGTGTAGAGTATGCATTTATCTATTCTGTTATGTGATCAATGTTGAGAGTGTCCACTAGTGAAAGTCTAATCCCTAGGCCTTGTTCCTAAATACTGCTATCGCTGCTTGTTTACTGTTTTACTGCGTTACTACTGCTGCGTTACTACTACTCATACTTATTCATACCACCTGTATTTCACTATCTCTTCGCCGAACTAGTGCACCTATTAGGTGTGTTGGGGACACAAGAGACTTCTTGCTTTGTGGTTGCAGGGTTGCATGAGAGGGATATCTTTGACCTCTTCCTCCCCGAGTTCGATAAACCTTGGGTGATCCACTTAAGGGAAACTTGTCTGCTCGTTCTACAAACCTCTCGCTCTTGGAGGCCCAACACTGTCTACAAGAATAGAAGCACCCGTAGACATCAAGCTATTTTCACGGCGCCGTTGCCGGGGAGGAAAGGTAAAAGGCACTCATACTCCGGTCCCGAGGTAAAGTATTTTTCCGGCGCCGTTGTGTGTGTGCTCGAAGCTATTTCCTTTAGATCCTGCAATTGCATCTTTTTGTTTCTTGTTTACACTAGTTTGGCATAATGGACAACAATGAGCTTCTTATTCTATTTCCTGATTTAAGACATGGATGGTTTGATGCGAAAATTAAAAAACACATGGAACATATTAGCATGAATACTTTGAATACCATTGTTGCTAATGATATGGAAAATTCTAAGCTTGGGGAAGCTGGTTTTGATGAGCATGATCTTTTTAGTCCCCCAAGCATTGAGGAGAAAATTTACTTTGATGATACTTTGCCTCCTATTTATGATGATTATAATGATAGTAGTCTTTTAGTACCGCTCTGTTATGGAGGATAAATTTGATTATGATTACAATATGCCTCCTATATTTGATGATGAGAATAATAATGATAGCTACTTTGTTGAATTTGCTCCCACTATTACCAATAAAATTGACTATGCTTATGTGGAGAGTAATAATTTTATGCATGAGACTCATGATAAGAATGCTTTATGTGATAGTTATACTGTTGAGTTTGCTCATGTGGCTACTGAAAGTTATTATGAGAGAGGAAAATATGGTTGTAGAAATTTTCATGTTAATAAAATGCCTCTCTATGCACTGAAATTTTTGAAGCTACACTTGTTCTATCTTCATATGCTTGTTACTTTGCTCTTCATGAACTTGTTTATTTACAAGATTCCTATGCATAGGAAGCATGTTAGACTTAAATGTGTTTTGAATTTGCCTCTTGATGCTCTCTTTTGCTTCAAATACTAATTCTTGTGAGTGCATAATTAAAACTGCTGAGCCCATCTTAATGGCTATAAAGAAAGAACTTCTTGGGAGATAACCCATGTGTTTATTTTGCTACAGTACCTCTATTTTATTTTGAGTCTTGGAAGTTATTTACTACTGTAGCAACCTCTCCTTATCTTAGTTTTGTGCTTTGTTGTGCCAAGTAAGGTCGTTGATAGTAAGGTTCATACTAGATTTGGATTGCTCACGCGATAACAGATTTCTTTGTCTGTCACGAATTTCGACCTGCCTCTCTGTAGGTAGCTCAGAAAAATATGCCAATTTACGTGTGTGATCCTCGGATATGTACGCAACTTTCATTCAATTTGGGCATTTTCATTTGAGCAAGTCTGGTGCCTCAATAAAATCCATCTTTACGGATCTGTTCTGTTTTGACAGATTCTGCCTTTTATTTCGCATTGCCTCTTTTGCTATGATGGATGAATTTCTTTGTTCCATTAATGTCCAAGTAGCTTTATGAAATGTCCAGAAGTGTTAAGAATGATTGTGTCACCTCTGAACATGTTAATTTTTATTGTCCACTAACCCTCTAATGAGTTGTTTCGAGTTTGGTGTGGAGGAAGTTTTCAAGGGTCAAGAGAGGAGGATGATATACTATGATCAAGAAGAGTGAAGAGTCTAAGCTTGGGGATGCCCCCGTGGTTCACCCCTGCATATTTTAAGAAGACTCAAGCGTCTAAGCTTGGGGATGCCCAAGGCATCCCCTTCTTCATCGACAACATTATCAGGTTCCTCCCTTGAAACTATATTTTTATTCGGTCACATCTTATGTGCTTTGCTTGGAGCGTCGGTTTGTTTTTGTTTTTGTTTTTGTTTGAATAAATGCTTGTGTGGGAGAGAGACACGCTCCGCTGGTTCGTATGAACACATGTGTTCTTAGCTTTTAATGTTCATGGCGAAGGTTGAAACTGCTTCGTTCATTGTTAGATGGTTGGAAACGGGAAATGCTACATGTAGTAATTGGTAAAATGACTTGGATAATGTGATACTTGGCAATTGTTGTGCTCATGTTTAAGCTCTTGCATCATATACTTTGCACCTATTAATGAAGAAATACATAGAGCTTGCTAAAATTTGGTTTGCATAATTGGTCTCTCTAAGGTCTAGATAATTTCTAGTAAAGAGTTTGAATGACAAGGAAGACGGTGTAGAGTCTTATAATGTTTACAATATATCTTTTATGTGAGTTTTGCTGCACCGGTTCATCCTTGTGTTTGTTTCAAATAACCTTGCTAGCCTAAACCTTGTATCGAGAGGGAATACTTCTCATACATCCAAAATCCTTGAGCCAACCACTATGCCATTTGTGTCCACCATACCTACCTACTACATGGTATTTCTCCGCCATTCCAAAGTAAATTGCTTGAGTGCTACCTTTAAAATTTCCATCATTCGCCTTTGCAATATATAGCTCATGGGACAAATAGCTTAAAAACTATTGTGGTATTGAATATGTACTTATGCACTTTATCTCTTATTAAGTTGCTTGTTGTGCGATAACCATGTTTCGGGGACGCCATCAACTACCCTTTGTTGAATATCATGTGAGTTGCTATGCATGTCCGTCTTGTCACGAAGTAAGAGAGATCTACCACCTTAATGGTTGGAGCATGCATATTGTTAGAGAAGAACATTGGGTCGCTAACTAAAGCCATGAATCATGGTGGAAGTTTCAGTTTTGGACATATATCCTCAATCTCATATGAGAACACTAATTGTTGCCACATGCTTATGCATTAAAGAGGAGTCCATTATCTCGTTGTCCATATTGTCCCGGTATGGATGTCTAAGTTGAGAATAATCAAAAGCGAGAAATCCAAAATGCGAGCTTTCTCCTTAGAACTTTGTACAGAGCGGCATGGAGGTACCCCATTGTGACACTTGGTTAAAACATGTGTATTGCAATGATCCGGTAGTCCAAGCTAATTAGGACAAGGTGCGGGCACTATTAGTATACTATGCATGAGGCTTGCAACTTGTAAGATATAATTTACATAACTCATATGCTTTATTACTACCGTTGACAAAAAAATTTCATGTTTTCAAAATAAAAGCTCTAGCACAAATATAGCAATCGATGATTTCCTCTTTGAAGGACCTTTTTTTTACTTTTATGTTGAGTCAGTTCACCTATTTCTCTGCACCTCAAGAAGCAAACATTTGTGTGAACTGTGCATTGATTCCTACATACTTGCATATTGCATTTGTTATATTACTCTATGTTGACAATTATCCATGAGATATACATGTTACAAGTTGAAAGCAACCGCTGAAACTTAATCTTCCTTTGTGTTGCTTCAATACCTTTACTTTGATTTATTGCTTTATGAGTTAACTCTTATGCAAGACTTATTGATGCCTGTCTTGAAGTACTATTCATGAAAAGTCTTTGCTTTATGATTCACTTGTTTACTCAAGTCATTACCATTGTTTTGATCGCTGCATTCATTACATATGTTTACAAATAGTATGATCAAGGTTATGATGGCATGTCACTTCAGAAATTATCTTTGTTATCGTTTACCCGCTTGGGACGAGCAGGAACTAAGCTTGGGGATGTTGATACGTCTCCGACGTATCGATAATTTCTTATGTTCCATGCCACATTATTGATGATATCTACATGTTTTATACACATTATATGTCATATTTATGCGTTTTCCGGAACTAACCTATTGACGAGATGCCGAAAGGCCAGTTCCTGTTTTCTGCTGTTTTTGGTTTCAGAAATCCTAGTAAGGAAATATTCTCGGAATCGGACGAAATCAATGCCGAAGATCTTAGAATCCCCGGAAGCATCCAGAACACCTGAGAGCCGCCAGAGGGGGGCCACAGGGGCCCCAGATGATAGGCCGGCGCGGCCCAGGCCCTGGCCGCGCCGCCTTATGGTGTCGTCGCCTCGTTGACCTCCTGACGCCGCCTCTTCGCCTATTTAAGCCCCCTCGACCTAAAACCTCGATACGAAAAAGCCACGGTACGAGAAACCTTCCAGAGCCGCCGCCATCGCGAAGCCAAGATCTGGGGGACAGGAGTCTCTGTTCCGGCACGCCGCCGGGACGGGGAAGTGCCCCCGGAAGGATCCTCCATCGACACCACCGCCATCTCCATCAACGCTGCTGTCTCCTATGAGGAGGGAGTAGTTCTCCATCGAGTCTCGGGGCTGTACCGGTAGCTATGTGGTTAATCTCTCTCTTATGTGCTTCAATACAATAATCTCATGAGTTGCCTTACATGATTGAGATTCATATGATGATGCTTGTAATCTAGATGTCATTATGCTAGTCAAGTGGGTTTTACTCATGTGATCTCCAGGAGACTCCTTGTCCCACGTGTGTAAAGGTGACGAGTGTGTGCACCGTGTGGGTCTCTTAGGCTATATTTCACGGAATACTTATTCACTGTTATGAATGGCATAGTGAAGTGCTTATTTATATCTCTTTATGATTGCAATGTGTTTTGTATCACAATTTATCTATGTGCTACTCTAGTGATGTTATTAAAGTAGTTTATTCCTCCTGCACGGTGTAATGGTGACAGGGTGTGCATCCGTGTTAGTACTTGGCGTAGGCTATGATTATGATCTCTTGTAGATTATGAAGTTAACTATTGCTATGATGGTATTGATGTGATCTATTCCTCCTACATAGTGTGAAGGTGACGAGTGTGCATGCTATGTTAGTACTTGGTTTAGTTATGTTGATCTGTTATGCACTCTAAGGTTATTTAAATATGAACATTGAATTGTGGAGCTTGTTAACTCCGGCATTGAGGGTTCGTGTAATCCTACGCAATGTGTTCATCATCCAACAAGAGTGTAGAGTATGCATTTATCTATTCTCGTTATGTGATCAATGTTGAGAGTGTCCACTAGTGAAAGTCTAATCCCTAGGCCTTGTTCCTAAATATCGCTATCGCTGCTTGTTTACTTGTTTCTTTGCGTTACTATCTGCTGCGTTACTACTGCTCATACTTATTCATACCACCTGTATTTCACTATCTCTTCGCCGAACTAGTGCACCTATTAGGTGTGTTGGGGACACAAGAGACTTCTTGCTTTGTGGTTGCGGGGTTGCATGAGAGGGATATCTTTGACCTCTTCCTCCCCGAGTTCGATAAACCTTGGGTGATCCACTTAAGGGAAACTTGCGATGTTCTACAAACCTCTGCTCTTGGAGGCCCAACACTGTCTACAAGAATAGAAGCACCCGTAGACATCGGGTTCATGCCTCCATTAAATCCGGGACATTGACGAGAAAGTTCTAAGGTTGTGGATGTCGTTGCTGCCACTAGGGATAAAACATTGATGCTATGTCCGAGGATGTAGTTATTGATTACATTACGCACCATACTTAATGCAATTGTCCGTTGTTTTGCAACTTAATGCGGAAGGGGTTCGGATGATAACTTCGAAGGTGGACTTTTTAGGCATAGATGCATGTTGGATAGCGGTCTATGTACTTTGTCGTAATGCCCAATTAAATCTCACAATATTCATCATATCATGTATGTGCATTGTTATGCCCTCTCTATTTGTCAATTGCCCGACTGTAATTTGTTCACCCAACATGCTATTTATCTTATGGGAGAGACACCTCTAGTGAACTTGTGGACCCCGGTCCATTCTTTTACATCGAATACAATCCGCAATACTTGTTCTACTGTTTTCTCGCAAACAATCATCATCCACACTATACATCTAATCCTTTGTTACGGCAAGCCGGTGAGATTGACAACCTCACTTGTTTCGTTGGGGCAAAGTATTTTGGTTGTGTTGTGCGAGTTCCACGTTGGCGCCGGAATCCCTGGTGTTGCGCCGCACTACATCCCGCCGCCATCAACCTTCGACGTGCTTCTTGGCTCCTACTGGTTCGATAACCTTGGTTTCTTACTGAGGGAAAACTTGCTGCTGTGCGCATCACACCTTCCTCTTGGGGTTCCCAACGGACGTGTCATCTACGCGCATCAATGGAGTTTGTCAAACTAGTTCAATGCAATTCCTATGCCATGATTCTTGCAAGAAGGAGCAACAATGGAATGGAGTTCAAGCTCAATATCTTGGATGTCTTCTTTGGCAAGGAAGGAATCCGCCATATACTCCTAGCCATTCTCTTACCCTAACTTCATGGGGTTGCCGGAAGTGAGAGACAAACCTTAGTTGAAGACACTCAAACATGATGATGGAGTATGAGTCTATTGTGTGGTTTGTGGTATTGTGTGATGAGACTCTTTTGATGAATATGATAGTTCATTGGAGGAGGCGAAGTGCTTCTTGTGAGAAAGGAGATGCAATTCCCCCGGTTAACATAGGAAGGATGGGTGTTGGCACTCGCCGATCTCAAAAGCTACCTTCTATGAGTGTCGGGGAAGGACGAAGTTCCACCTATGTGGAGCCATCTACACCACAAGGCCAAGTCTATTTCGTTGGACAACCAAGTGTAAGATCACCTCTTCCACAACCTCAAGTTCGGCATCAACAACAATGGGGGTCATGGCGAGGGCCTAAACCTTTTTGAAGATCAAAGGATCTCTCAAGAATCTATTCCTATGATCTATACTCACCGATGTGCAAAAGTTCAAGACTCTTTCATATCTCAAGCAAAGTACATCAAGACACACTCAAGGGAAGCTATGTAAGGGGTCAACGGTATGAAAACCCCGAAGTACCTCAAGTATCTACACTCCTTTGATGAGACCGACAAGGATATGATCTCATGCTCTACCGGTCAACGATAAGGTTTGCTTCTCTCTCTTTGTGCGTTTCATCCGGACATTGCATTGAGAGTGGACATCATACCACTTTCGTGCTACATGTCTAGATGGAAAGCACGCATGAATATAGGGGGAGTGCGGTTTAAACTTATTGAGCTATCCCTCCCCCCATAATGCAAAAAGAAACCCAAAACATTCTCTATTTGTCATCTTAGTGTCTTATGAGCTTCATGTTGAGTTGTGGTCGTGAGTTCTAGATTTATCTACGCAACCTCACACCACCTTACTCTTACACGATGGCTTCGGCCATCAACCTCCTCTTTGAGGAGTTCTTCTTTTTGCTTCTTTTGTTTTCCTTGATCTTCTTTTGTTTTTCCTTGTTTCGTGTTCTTCTTTTCTCTTTGTTTCTTCATGGGAGATTCACCCAAGCTTGGCTCTTTTCTTGCTTTGATTCTTGCAAGCTTGGTTGGGTAGTACCTTAACAGTTCCGTCATCTAATCCTAAGACATTATCTATCTCTTGAGCCAACTCAGTCTAAAAGCACAATTCTACACCAAAATCTGAGTGTCTTTGTACTTTGGAGGCCGGTACTACCGTACCTCAATGCGGTACTACCGCTCATGGGCATTAGTCTGACAAAATTCAGAAATTGGCCCCAGAGCGGTACTACCGCTCAAGGTACCGGGCAAGTACCGGTAAGCGGTACTACCGCTTGCGTATTTGACTTAAGGTACCGGGTGGTTCGGTTCTTCCCCAAATCACACATACCACCACCCACCTCAAGTCAGACGTGCCCCCAAAGGTCAAGACCTCGAGGAGATCGGCCCCGATCTCCTTTTCCAGTCGCCCTCGGCCGAATCTCCTCCGTGGAGAAGCTTCCCCGTCCTCTTCTCCGCCATGTCCTCCGGTATGAACCCTAATCTCTCTCTCTAGGGTGTGTAGAACTCCCTAGATGCATAGGCTAGGGTTTGATGGGGTTGTGCGGTGAAGAAACTCTCCTGGAAGCTCTACATGTACGGGGATACTAGCTAGCAACAATGTGTGACACTATGAACTTCATTTCTATGTCCTCAATCTTGACCTAGATGTGCAGAGCTTGAGCGGTAGTACCGCTCGATCACGGGCGGTACTACCGGTCCAAGCGGTACTACCGGGTCAGATTGCGGTACTACCGCTTTGACTAGCTTCACCAATGTTGCTTGTTAGTGTCTTCTTTGATCTTTAAATCCATGGCTTGTGCACTTATCCCCTATTCCCTCCCAAACCTTTGCTGTTCACAGGATCATCTAGGCCCCGTGGTGGCAGCAAGGTCAAGCCGTCCTCTCGTAGTCATCGAGATGAAGATGAGCAAGAAGAGTTCGTTCCGGCAAGAACCACCAAGCGTCAGAGGGAGGCAGCAGCTGGCAAAAGGACCGCCCAGGGTCCTCAAAAGTCGATGGTAGATCTCAAGAAAGCCCAATTCTTGGAAGTACGAGGGGCCAATCCGTATTTGTTACCAAGGAATGCTCGTCAATGCCCCAATCTCTTCTTCTATCATGTAAACCAAGAGAGGATCTTCAATGAAGTCTATGGGGCCAAGGAATTCAACTGTTGCCCCCAATACTCCATCAGCATGGACAAGCTCAACTCCAATCTCGAGTACTTTGGAGAAGCTCTTGAGATATGTGAAGAACAAGGGCTTAACCAGCTGATGACCTTCTCTCACAACTACTCCAAGGAGGTAATATGCCAATTCTACGCCACGGTTGTGTTCCTTGAGGATGAAGGAGGCTTCCGCTCCTTAAAGTGGATGACTAGGGAGCATGTGATGGAGACCACGTGGGAGGATTTTGCTAGAGGCATTGGAGATGAGCTCCCCGACTATGACACCAACATCTTCCGGATTCACCTACAGCCCAAGCCAATGGCCAAGGAGAAGATGGCCAACCTCTACATCCCCGGGAGGATGTTGTGTGGAAGTGCTTACCACCTCCTTCCTGTTTATGACATCATGAACCGCATCTACCGCAGCACCATCAACCCCAAGCACACCAAACACGATGAAGTACATGGGTTCCTTGTGAACCTTCTTGTGCGCACTCATGAATTGCGGGGCCGCGGCAAGCAATTGGACGTCATGGACTACATTTGGCATGAGATGCGTGATTGTGCCTTTCTTCGCAAGCTTCCTCAATATGCGCCCTACATCATGAGGCTCATTTGCCTCAAGTGGGACCAAGCTGGCCGTGGAGATCTTCTTGAGCAATGCCGCCCCAACATCACCATCCACAAGGAGAAGAGTCCTCTCAAGAACCATGATCTTCCAAGGTTCGGCAAGGGGGCTCCCAAGGACAAGGATGAAGAGGAAGCCGATAGTGATGACTCCGAATTTGTGCCCAACTCCGTCAAGACCAAGGGTCTCTTCGCCAAGCTCACTGATACGTCTCCGACGTATCGATAATTTCTTATGTTCCATGCCACATTATTGATGATAACTACATGTTTTATACATACTTTATGTCATATTTATGCGTTTTCCGGAACTAACCTATTGACGAGATGCCGAAGGGCCAGTTCTTTGTCTTCTGCTGTTTTTGGTTTCGAAATCCTAGTAAGGAAATATTCTCGGAATCGGACGAAATCAACGCCCCAGCATCTTAGGATTGCATGAAGCTTCCAGAACACCCGAGAGCCGCCAGAGGGGGGCCACAGGCCCACCAAACAGTAGGCCGGCGCGGCCAAGGGGGGGGCCGCGCCCCCCTGTTGTGTCGTCGCCTCGTTGACCTTCTGACGCCGCCTCTTCGCCTATAAGAAGCCCCTCGACCTAAATCTTCGAGACGGAAAAAGCCACGGTACGAGAAACCTTCCAAAGCCGCCGCCATCGCGAAGCCAAGATCTGGGGGACAGGAGTCTCTGTTCCGGCACGCCGCCGGGACGGGGAAGTGCCCTCGGAAGGCTCCTCCATCGACACCACCGCCATCTTCATCAACACTGATGTCTCCCATGAGGAGGGAGTAGTTCTCCATCGAGGCTCGGGGTTGTACCGGTAGCTATGTGGTTAATCTCTCTCCTATGTACTTCAATACAATAATCTCATGAGCTGCCTTACATGATTGAGATTCATATGATGATGCTTGTAATCTAGATGTCATTATGCTAAGTGGGTTTTACTTATGTGATCTCCGGAGACTCCTTGTCCCACGTGTGTAAAGGTGACAGTGTGTGCACCGTGTGGGTCTCTTAGGCTATATTTCACAGAATACTTATTCACTGTTATGAATGGCATAGTGAAGTGCTTATTTACATCTCTTTATGATTGCAATGTGTTTTGTATCACAATTTATCTGTGTGCTACTCTAGTGATGTTATTAAAGTAGTTTATTCCTCCTGCACGGTGTAATGGTGACAGTGTGTGCATCGTGTAGTACTTGGCGTAGGCTATGATTGTGATCTCTTGTAGATTATGGAGTTAACTATTGCTATGATGGTATTGATGTGATCTATGCCTCTTTTCGTAGCGTGAAGGTGACAGTGTGCATGCTATGTTAGTACTTGGTTTGGTTATGTTGATCTGTCATGCACTCTAAGGTTATTTAAACATGAACATCGAATATTGTGGAGCTTGTTAACTCCGGCATGGAGGGTTCGTGTAATCCTACACAGTTAGTGGTGTTCATCATCCAACAAGAGAGTGTAGAGTCTAGCATTTATCTATTTATTCTGTTATGTGATCAATGTTGAGAGTGTCCACTAGTGAAAGTATGATCCCTAGGCCTTGTTCCTAAATATCTGCTATCGCTGCTTGTTTCTTGTTTTACTTGCATCTCTACTGTCCGCAATATTACCACCATCAACCACACGCCGATCCTGGGCAAAGCACTTTTACGGTGCCGTTGCTACTGCTTATATTTATTCATACCACCTGTATGTCACTATCTCTTCGCCGAACTAGTGCACCTATTAGGTGTGTTGGGGACACAAGAGACTTCTTGCTTTGTGGTTGCAGGGTTGCATGAGAGGGATATCTTTGACCTCTTCCTCCCTGAGTTCGATAAACCTTGGGTGATCCACTTAAGGGAAACTTGCTGCTGTTCTACAAACCTCTGCTCTTGGAGGCCCAACACTGTCTACAAGAATAGAAGCACCCGTAGACATCACTCACCGCTCGCCTCAAGAAGTCCTTTTGCTTCAAGAGGGACCTTGAAGATAGGATGTATCAAGCTCACCATGACAACAAGAAGATCCGCCAACACCAAAAGGCGATGATGAGGCACATGCAGCTTCTTGTCTCTGAGGGCTCCGAGGACAACATCACTCCTCCCGGTGAGTGGAAGTCCAAGATTGTTTGGTTAAGTTCCGAGGACTCCATACTCGAGCCACCTCATGGGAAGGGCCATGCGCAAGATGAAGATGAAGAGGATGAGGATGTCGAGGAGGAGGATGACGAGGAGGGAGATGATGAAGAGGAGTACGATGATGACGAGTGATCCCCTTGGGGCGTTAGTATGCTTCTTCTCCCTTTTTGGTGTCTCGATGCCAAAGGGGGAGAAGTTGATCTTTTAGGACGGGAATTTGCATGGGGATGCCAAGGGCTTGGTGCTTCATTTTGGTTTTTCGGCCTTGGCATCAAATCTTTTCCCTAGTTATTTGGAACTCTATTCGTATGTGTGCTTGCTACTCTATTTGTGGATCTCCCGATCCCCCGGTTTGTATTAAGACTTAATCATTCGTAGCCTATTGTTCTTCTCTATTTATCTCTTGATTGGCTACATCAATTCTATGGAGGCACTTATTGTCAGTTTGGGTTTTTCTCAAGGCAAAGGTATGAAAAAAATTTCACCCAAAGTCTCTTATATGATCTTATGATTGCCTCCATAGTGTGCTTGTGCTATATGTTCTTGTCATATGTTCTTCTTAGCACTTGTGCTTGGTTTGTAGAATCTAGGGGGAGTTTTTCTCTAGGATGTGTGTATACAAATGCATATTCTAGATATGCACACATCTAGGGGGAGCTCCGTCTACTTTTGCAAACCAAATACCTTATCATAATATCTTATGCTTTATTGCAAATTCGTGTGTTGTCATCAAACACCAAAAAGGGGGAGATTGTAAGAGCAAGATCCATATCCCGTGTTTTGTGTGTTTAATAACAACACTCGAATGATTCTAACCGTGCACAAAGATTGTCTTTGATAGGTTTGCAAAAGTGTACGGTACCCTCGCCAAACACATTATGATCGGAAGACTGAAGCGTAGTTCTTAGGTTTTCTGGTTTTGTGTGTGTGTCGCGAGGTAACATGGTAGGAGAGGAAAAGAGGAAAAGCAGTTTTAGCCATAGCGGTACTACCGGTACCAGGAGCGGTAGTACCGCTACCCTACTGGTACCGCTCTGAGGTACCGCTCTAGAGGTTTCCCACACAATTGTCCCACAGAACAAGTTACGGTACCTCTGCGGTACCTTGAGTGGTAGTACCGCTTGCAAGCGGTTGTACCGCCCACGGTACCGCTCAAGTACCGTAACTAGTTACGGCAGTACCGCTTCGGTACCGCTTGGAGTCCAGTAAGGTTTGGAGCCGATTGTGGTACCTTGAGTGGTACCGCGAGCGGTAGTACCGCTTTGTGTCCACGTGGACAAGTTCTGTGGGGATTTCGAATCCAGAGCGGTAGTACCGCTTACCAAAGCGGTAGTACCGCTTAGGCAAAAACTGCACATAACGGTTGGATTTGGGGAGACCTATATAAAGGCCTCTTCTTCCCCAGCTCGTTTTTAGCTCTTCTCTCTCTCTCCTCCATTGTTGCTGAGCTCAAACTGAGTGGATCTCCCTACCTACCCAATCAATCTTGCTCATACTTTGAGGAGTGGTGGAGGAGACCCCGATCTATCGTTCTACCGAGAGAAATTTCACCTATTCGTGGTAGTCCTTAGTGGATCTTGGTGGTAGGTTTCTTATGGTGGAATCTTGCAAGAAGTGCACCTATGGAGGCTAGCTTGGTGTTGTGCTAGCCCCATAGGTTGTTGGGAGCCTCCTTGTGGTGTGGAGCTCGCCCCAACCTTGTGAAGGAATCACCGCCTTGACCGGTGCCATAGTGGAGAAGGGGGAGCACCTTCGTGGAGCTCTCTCGAGGAAGAAGGTGAGGCCTTCCTTCGTGGTGTGGCCGTCTAGCCTCTTGTGTGAGGCTAGCACCTCCTCAATGCAGACGTACTCCCTTTTGTGGGAGGAACTGCGGGAAACAAACCTCGCCTCATCTCCGCGCCCTCCGGTTGTCCCGCTCCTTACTCTTACTATCTTGTTTGATTCCTTTGCTTGTTGCACTTATCTAGGATCATAGTAGGAACACCGCCATCGCTAAAGCTATCACCTTTACCTTTCGCACCGCTAAAATAGAAAAAGGCTAAAACTTGACGTAGCGTTCATTCACCCCCCCCCTCTTGTTCGCTACGATCCATTCAATAATCATGAACTATGTTCTGCTAGTTAGCGTAAGATGAACAGAGTAATTTTGGCTATCTTGTTTGTTTACTATGATATAGCTTATAGTATAGTATTATTACGGCTGGTATCCTTACCACTCGAGGAACATGTTATAACCCCCTCCCACGTTCTGCACAAAATGAAACAACGGGTTTGGTATCTTGCAAGCTTCAAAAGCTCAAAAACAATAGGCTTCTTTTTCTCCCAAAGTGAAAAAAGGGCTTTCCCTCAACCGAATTATGTCCACAAACAACCCCAAGACACATTTTCACTCATGCAGAGGGGCATGCGAGCAACCAAACTCTCCCTAATGTACCGCGCATGTTGGATCTCAGGTTGGGAGTAAGGGCATCTTTAGCGGAGCGACCCAAACAAACTGAGGTGATCTGTTTCGGTCCATGCGGATAGAAGGAAATCAGTTTTGTGGCCCAAGAAGACAACACAAGCAGACATACGGTGATGGAATGATACATTCATGGCTCAAATATGGGCTGAAACTTTGGTTGTGTAGATGTGCCACGGAGTTCGGGTGTGTGCACCTATACTCCCCTCGGTGTGCATGTAGCAAGCGAGCTCAATGGCGTGCACCTCCATTCCCAACACCCTCTCACGATCCTTATTTGTTGCGTGCGTGACGATCTTTGCCTACTCGGCATCCAGTGGGAACCGCTCGCACAACATGTGTGAGATCTTGGCTCAGGTGGTGATCTTGTGGTGAGGCATGGACACTAGGCTAGGGTTTGCCCTTCTAGGATGAGGCACTGTCCTTCGTATACCCCACGACTAGGTAAGGAACAGTGTGGCCACGCGAGAACGTGGTGGGGAGGCTACGCGCCTGCTTTAACTTTACACTGTCATCCATAGCGGCGAGTGAGAATACAAAACTACGCCGACCCGTTGGGTTCACGCCCCGCCCCAAACGAACCATATGAGGACAGGTCCCTATTTTCTATCTGTGGGTCGTCCTAAATTGACCAAAACGGCACATTCGGTGTCCGAAATGGGTCGTACCATTATAGTTGCCCTAACGTCTAACAGAAAAAGCGGTCGTTAACTTAGAGTGTCTTTCTCTCTCCATTGGCTAGGTCCCACGCTGTGAGGTTTTCCCCGATATCCAACACACATGGCAACGGCATGTCGCCCGTGTTGGTAGAGTTGGTGGTGGTCGAGGCCAGACTTTTTTAACCTAAATTGCCCTTAAGGAAACTTTTAATCACCTCCGGCCTTTCAAATAACTTTTAAACATCTATGGACTTTCGTGGTCACACCATGTTGGGTGACTTATCAGAAATAGAAGACGCTCCAGTTTAGTTGTCAAGTTTTTATAAAGTGTGTGCTAAAAATGATTAAGAGCATCTCCAGCCGCGTCCTCCAAAGCGTCCCCCAAAGGGATTTGGGGCGCGCCGGACAAAAAAACCGTTCCAGCCGCGTCCCCCAAAGCCCATTTTTGTCCGGCGCGCCCCCATACGGTGTCCGGCGCCTCGAGCCCGTCCCCGTCCCACAGGGGACGCACCGGGCACGCCGGACACAACGAAAAGCGAGGCGGGGAGTGGCGGGGCCGACCCGTCAGCGGCACGGAAGGCTAAAACCCCGTCGCCTACCTTTGGTCAAGCGACGTTAATGGCGTCCCTGTTTTCCCAGGCGACGCGAGACGCGTCTCGTCGTGCATGGCCGCGTGGCCGTCCGCGCCGGAGTTATTGCGTGCAACCACCCGCTGCCGCCGCTGTTTTAAGACGCCCTGCAGTTCTCGCCGCTCATCACAATCCTTATCGTCGCCGCCGCCTCCCCCCTCCCAGATCTTCTCCTCGCCGCTCCAAAAAATGTCGAGCTCGTCCTCCCGCAAGATCGCCGCGGCGAACGGCTTCGGCCGCGGCAGCCTCACCGTGGCGGAGGCGTGGGCGCTGTACCACGCCCGGTATCCAGTCCCGCCGGACATGCGGCTGCCAAGCAGCGGCGGGCCGGAAGATGGCCGTGAACGGCATTGGCGTCCCGCCGCCGCCGAGCCGGACACGGATCAATGGAGGGACGCCATCAAGGCCCGGCGGGCTCAACTCACCCCCGCGAGCGGTTGGATCCAACGTGGGCGGTCACCAACAACGACGCTCGGTGGACGACGTACTTCAAGGCGAAGTACGACGTCGAGATGCACAGCACCGAGAACCTCGTCGGCGGCCCCAACAGGCTGGAACAAGGACGGCCGCGCCCTGCTGCGGGGCGTTCCGGGGCGCACCCTCGACAACGTCATCCGCGGCATCCACAACGGCGCTCCAAGGCTGGAGATGCCGTCGTCGCCGCCGCCGTCTCCTCAATGGCAGCCGAGGAGGACGACGTACTCCTCCTCCTCGCACTCTTCCTCCTCGGGACCGGCGCGATCGACGCCGTCCTCGTCGTACCGGTCTGCGCCCTACACCGTCCCCAAACGGGAGGTCAAGGAGGAGCCGGTGACGCCCGTCAGCACGAGGCGTGGCGGCAGCGGCAGCCGACGGCAGCAAGGGAGGTGCGGCGGCGCCCTCCTCATCCCGAAGCCGGAGGTGAAGGAGGAGCCGGAGGAAGCGTCGCAGGCGGCGCTGATGGCGGTGTACGAGCGGCAGCAGCGGCTCATCGCCGGCGGCGACGATCCCGAGGACCGCCCGGGGCTGCGGGCGGCGTTCTTGGCGTCCATGAACGACAAGGACGCCAGGAGGGGCGACCTGGACGCGGCGATCGCCATGTCCATCCGCGACTCCGGCAAGCCGCTGGTGGACCTCACCGACGACGGCGAGGCAGGACCAAGCGGCTTGGTGAAGGACGAGCCCGTCGAGGAGCGCGTCAAGCAGGAGGTCGTTACCGAGGAGATGTACAACTTCCAGCTGTACTACGACGCCTCCGGCCGCCGCAAGTGGTTCTAGATTAGGTTTAGTTTAAATTTAGTCAAATTTCGTTCGAATCTATGTAAGTTTGGACGAATCTAATCGAATCTCGTTAAGTTTAAAATTTCCGAATTTTTGTTTGGGGGACGCGACTGGGGAGCGACGTCCCCCAAAGGCGACACGAACGAAACACGTCCCCCAAACGCTCAATCCGGCGCGGTTTGGGGGACGCTTTGGGGGACACGGCTGGAGATGCTCTAAGTAATTTGAGTTTAGAAATATTAGATGGTGTGACGTACCTGTTTTCCCTTTTATCCGGAGAGTCCAAGAACATTTTCATAGCATCCAGATCTTAGAAAAATTAGCCTACCTAAATGACGTTACCTAGCTATTTTAGGTCCAAAACGACTAAATCATTTCAGTCCAGCCAACTCAACAGTGTTTATGGTGTTCAAATAGGTCAGTTCAACTGGCGTGTCTAAAAGGGGCCATTGATGTTTACATTTTCGAAAAGGGCTAAAAGTGGGTACCACTAGCAAAAGGTGGACCTTCAGAAGACCCGTTGGTGCAGAGTGGAGCGCTCTCGTGCTCATATGGGAGGAGCGGTCTCCGTAATATTACTTTCACTATGTATCATGAAGGTGTACTCCGAAGTGCAGCATAGGTGTACTCCCAAGTCTCCAAAAATACAAATATAGCAAATATCAAAGCGCAAGCTATACTAAAACAAAAGTAAACCGATATATAAGTGTGCTGAAACAGAAGTACACTGAAAGTACATGGACAGTAACAACCGAAATA
>NC_061508.1:123625341-123657554 GCF_022539505.1 Lolium rigidum
AACATGAGAGCGCTGCTCAATAGATAAGAATCGTTAACCGTTCTTCTCGACCAAGAACAAAGTTTGCCATCACCAATTATGATTTCTTATGCACCTTTATTTGTGATTACCTTATACTTGTTTCAAGTTGAGTTATATGAGGAAGTTGTTTACTAGAATGTCTTGTGTGAATGAATATGATGCTTCTTGTCCATATTTGATTTATCGACTCTTCACTCCATAAACATGTGGTCCTGTTTACCGAGCCAGGATTCTGCTGGAAAAGCATCGTCAGAACGCAATATTTCGGAAGATCAACAATTGACGGGAATTACACGAAAATTCCTATTTTTCCAGATAACGAAGGGAGCCAGAAGGGGGAGCTGAGGAGGGCCGCCATGGGCCCACCCCATAGGCCGGCGCGGCCCAAGGCCTGGCCGCGCCGCCCTATGAGGAGGGGGGCCCACAGCCCCTTTCGCCTCCTTTTCTTCGCGTATGCCTTCGTCCCGAAAACCTAAGCCAGAAGGGGTACGTCGCGAAGAGCCACAGCCGCCTCTGCGGGGCGGAGAACACTAGAGAGAAAAGATCTCTCCGGCGGGCAGGAATCCGCCGGGGAAATTCCCTCCCGGAGGGGGAAATCGACGCCATCGTCACCGTCATCGAGCTGGACATCATCTCCATCACCATCATCTTCATCATCATCACCGCCGTCTCCACCGCTGCACCTCGTCACCGCTGTAGAAATTTGGGTTTGATCTTGATTGTTTGATAGGGGAAACTCTCCCGGTGTTGATTTCTACTTGTTATTGATGCTATTGAGTGAAACTGTTGAACCAAGGTTTATGTTCAGATTGTTATTCATTATCATATCACCTCTGATCATGTTCCATATGATGTCTCGTGAGTAGTTCGTTTAGTTCTTGAGGACATGGGTGAAGTCTAAATGTTAGTAGTGAAGTATGGTTGAGTAGTATTCAATGTTATGATATTTAAGTTGTGGTGTTATTCTTCTAGTGGTGTCGTGTGAACGTCGACTACACGACACTTCACCTTTATGGGCCTAGGGGAATGCATCTTGTACTCGTTTGCCAATTGCGGGGTTGCCGAAGTGACAGAAACCTGAGCCCCCGTTGGTATATCGATGCAGGAGGGATCACAGGATCTCGCAGTTTAAGGTCGTGGTTAGATTTATCTTAATTACTTTCTTGTAGTTGCGGATGCTTGCAAGGGGTATAATCACAAGTGTGTATTAGTCCTAGGAAGGGCGGTACACTAGCATAGGTTCACCCACACAACACTTATCAAAACAATGAAGATTAATTAGCCGTATGTAGCGAAAGCACTAGACTAAAATCCCGTGTGTCCTCGAGAACATTTGGTCATTATAAGTAAACAAACCGGCTTGTCCTTTGTGCTAAAAAGGATTGGGCCACTCGCTGCAATTGTTACTCTCGCACTTTATTTACTCGTACTTTATTCATCTGTTACATCAAAACCCCCCTGAATACTTGTCTGTGAGCATTTACAGTGAATCCTTCATCGAAACTGCTTGTCAACACCTTCTGCTCCTCGTTGGGATCGACATTCTTACTTATCGAAGATACTGCGATACACCCCCTATACTTGTGGGTCATCAATGCGCGTAGATGACACGTCCGTTGGGAACCCCAAGAGGAAGGTGTGATGCGCACAGCAGCAAGTTTTCCCTCAGTAAGAAACCAAGATTATCGAACCAGTAGGAGCCAAGAAGCACGTCGAAGGTTGATGGCGGCGGGATGTAGTGCGGCGCAACACTAGGGATTCCGGCGCCAACGTGGAACCTGCACAACACAACCAAAGTACTTTGCCCCAACGAAACAGCTGAGGTTGTCAATCTCACCGGCTTGCTGTAACAAAGGATTAGATGTATAGTGTGGATGATGATTGTTTGCAGTAAAACAAGTAGAACAAGTATTGCGTATTGTATTTGATGTAAAAGAATGGACCGGGTCCACAGTTCACTAGAGGTGTCTCTCCCATAAGATAAATAGCATGTTGGGTGAATAAATTACAGTCGGGCAATTGACAAATAGAGAGGGCATAACAATGCACATACATGATATGATGAATATTGTGAGATTTAATTGGGCATTACGACAAAGTACATAGACCGCTATCCAAGCATGCATCTATGCCTAAAAAGTCCACCTTCGAAGTTATCATCCGAACCCCTTCCAGCATTAAGTTGCAAAACAACAGTACAATTGCGTTAAGTATGGTGCGTAATGTAATCAATAACTACATCCTCGGACATAGCATCAATGTTTTATCCCTAGTGGCAGCAAGCACATCCACAACCTTAGAACTTTCTCGCTACTGTCCTAGATTTAATGGAGGCATGAACCCACTATCGAGCATAAATACTCCCTCTTGGAGTTAAGAGTAAAAACTTGGCCGGAGCCTCTACTAATAACGGAGAGCATGCAAGATCATAAACAACACATAGGTAATAGATTGATAATCAACATAACATAGTATTCTCTATCCATCGGATCCCGACAAACACAACATATAGAATTACGGATAGATGATCTTGATCATGTTAGGCAGCTCACAAGATCCGACAATGAAGCACATGAGGAGAAGACAACCATCTAGCTACCGCTATGGACCCATAGTCCAGGGGTGAACTACTCACTCATCACTCCGGAGGCGACCATGGCGGTGAAGAGTCCTCCGGGAGATGATTCCCTCTCCGGCGGGGTGCCGGAGGTGATCTCCAGAATCCCCCGAGATGGGATTGGCGGCGGCGTCTCAGTAAGGTTTTCCGTATCGTGGCTCTCGGTACTGGGGGTTTCGCGACGAAGGCTTTAAGTAGGCGGAAGGGCAACGCGGGGGGCCACACGAGGGCCCCACACACCAGGGCCACGCGGCCAAGACCTGGGCCGCGCCGCCCTGTTGTGGCGGCGCCTCGTGGCCCCACTTCCTTTCCCCTCGGTCTTCTGGAAGCTTCGTGCAAAAATAGGACCCTGGGCGTTGATTTCGTCCAATTCCGAGAATATTTCCTTTGTAGGATTTCTGAAACCAAAAACAGCAGAAAACGTCAACTGGCTCTTCGGCATCTCGTTAATAGGTTAGTGCCGGAAAATGCATAAATACGACATATAATGTGTATAAAACATGTAGATATCATCAATAATGTGGCATGGAACATAAGAAATTATCGATACGTCGGAGACGTATCATCCATCATGGCTCATTTCCTTCAACACAATTCCTACAAAACACGATCTCTACACAAGGAAGCAAATTCCATTAGTCCTAGACCGTGGCCTCTTGAAGAGACTAGCTCCACAAGAGAACCACTACATGTTCATTATAGTAGGTACAAAGACCCAAGAGTGTAAAGCAATGAACAAAAAGAACCATACACAAGAGTCTTGACAAGGTAGGACATAATCACCACCTTGTCAAGGCCCTAATACCTTTAAGCTTGCTTGTGTTGTCGTCATGGGAATGGTAGGGGTAAAGGACTTGATGACGACAACGAATTCCTTGCTTTCGGTCATAAGACTTGTGTCTTCAAAAACAACCACTCAATAAGCACCACCGAAAGCAAGGTCCTCCATGGATCAAGACTTGGAAATAGGAACCCATTTTTCAATGGGCCCTATCATGACGTTCTTCTTTACATTGATCCTTCTTCCATTCTTCTTCTTCTTTGGCATGATTGCCACTTCTCCTTCATTGCATGAGTCCTCATAGGTTTCAACTCTTGCTCCAATGACTCCTTCCAAGAATTTGACTTGGACTTGGAGACTCTCAATTTTGGACTTCAAGCGATTGACTTCATCTTCATGGTCCGGGTGAGGGTGAGTTATGTCAAACACTTGAACCTCTTTCTCCTTATTCACCCGGAATTGTTCCGATAGAGCTTCCTCAAGAAGAGAACTCCTTTTCAAGAGTAAACGCTTGTGTCTTTCCAAGGTGGCAATGTCGTCTTCATGATTACAACAAATGTGATCCTTGCTTGAGAGTTGGTATTCTTTTAAAGCTTCATCTTGCATAAGCTTGATCACCATAAGTTTTTCCTTGCTTCTCTTTAGATATGCAATTTCATCCTCATGGTTATAACAAGTAACATTTTCCTTGCTCAAACGAATCCACTCGAACAAGGACTCATTTTGCCTATCATTCACTTCAACTAGCTTGGCCTTGTGTCTCTTTAGAGTGGATATCTCCTCTTCATGGTCACAACATTGCACCTTCTCTTTACTCAAGCGATAGTATTCATCCAAGGCCTCCTCTTGAGTAGAAATGACTTCCAAGAATTTTGCATTGTGTCTTCTCAAGAAGCAAACTTCGTCAAGGATCTTATCACAACATGAATTAGGACCTTCATCTTCTTTCTTCTTGTACACTTATTCTTGAGGATGCCTTTCCATCTCGGATAGGAGTTCAAACTTGCATTCCAAAGATTTGAAGTTCTTGGTAAGGGTTGCAACATCCTCGAGCAACCATTCATGGCTTTCTTCAAGATAGCACTTCTTCGCCTTGAGCTCATCCACCCAACCAAGAGCATAATCTAGGTCCTTGATGAGTTGGGAGATGAGAGAATTGTTGGAGTCCTCAAGAACAATAGCACTAGCTTCAAGAGACATACGCATACACACTTCTTCCTCATGAGCTTGAGTGAGAGAGATAAGCTCTAATTCCTTCTTCTTCTCAAGCCTCTCCTTTTTCATCATATGATCTTGATCTCCTAGCATGTTAGTGGGAGAAGCATCCAAACCCACAATAGATATAGTATTTGACAAAGATGTAGGTTCAGAAAGGGGTTCTACCTCCAACAATACCTTTGCCACTAAGCAACGAGAGGTGTTGGTGATGAGGTTCTCGTTTGGGGAGTCGAAGGGAGAGATGGAGAGAGTGGAAATGGCGATGGCGGGCACTTCTCCTTCTTTCCCTTTGTCTTCATGCTCATCATCTTCATCAGAGGAGTACTCCTCACGAACAATGAAGGCTCTTGGCTTCTTGGTGGAGGAGATCTTGGTGTCGTCGTAGTTGGAGGAAAACTTGGAGAAACCTTTGGAGAGGGATCTAAACTTGCTCTTACGAACGAGCCTTCCACCGTTGTTTTCCCTTCTCTCATAGATACAATCCGCAACAAAATGGCTTTTGTCGCCGCAATTGTAGCAAGAACTTCCCTTTTGTTCCTCCCTTGGGCTCTTGAAGGAGAGTCTAGTAGAATATTGAGGTGAGTATCTTCTTGGCCTTGAGCTTCGTGTCTTGTTTCCACTCCAAAAACTCTTGGCAGCAAGAGCCATGTGTTCATGATAGTTGGCCTTGAGATCATCCGGACCCCACTCAATGGGATCATCATTGCTCTCACTAGCTCCATGCTCCTTCATTTTCAATGCAAGGTTGGGCTTGCGGGTGTTGTGGGCGCGAGGAACAAGATCTTCCGCATTCTTCTTAGAGATGTCCAAAGCGATGACTTCACTAAGGACTTCATCGGATGTCATGGCACGGAAAGAGGCATTTTGGCGGATGGCCGTCAACTTTACTTCCTCATAAGGAAGGAGAGCATTGTAGAACTTTCTCTTGATCCAAGGGTCATCCACAAACGTTGCTCCAAGATCTTGCATTTGCACGGCGAGAGCAATAAGGCGCCGGTACATATCTTCGGGTGATTCTCCCTCATTCATGACGAAGTTGTCGGCCATATTGTTCACTTCATCAAAATGAGAGCTTTGGATGCTCTCATTTTCGAGGAAGAGCTTGTCAAGTTTATCCCAAGCTTCCTTGGCGGTCTTGAGCGAGCGGATATGAGCGCGGTCCTTGGGCGTGACGGCCATGTGAATCATGTTGATGGTGGTGGCGTTGAGTTGGTCATCCACCACTTCCCTTCTTGTCAAGTTCATTGGATCTCGTGGTGAATATCCCTCCTCAATGATACGCCAAAGCTCGGTAGAAGCACTGCGCACATTGGAACGCATTAAGAATTGCCAATTTTCAAAGCTATTAGATTCAAGTAGCGGTGGTGAACCATGAGTCAAAATACGAGGCATGGGTATTGGGACATTCACGGTGTAATCACTTGGTGGAGGCACCGCATGATTACCCCTTAATTGTCCCGCAACCGGAGGTTCATCCTTCCCTTTTGATGAGGTGTCAACGTCCTCAAGTTCCTTTTCTCGAGGTGGCTTTGTTGATTTCTCAACAAAACCAACAAGAGGAAAAGTGTTGACTTGTGGTGGAGGAACATCGACACCTCCCTTAGGATGTATGATGGGGTTTGGTTTTGGAGTAATCAACTCCATCATCATAGCCTTCATTTGAGATACAATGGATGACTCCAATTTCTTGAGGTTATCCAAAGTAGCCGGAGTATTATCGGCAATTGATGATGGAGATGATTGCTCACCGGGAAGGAATCCATTCACAACCGCCTCTTGTTCGGCCATTTCTTAGGCGGTAAAGCCCGAGCAAGAAAACCTCGCTCTGATACCAATTGAATGGATCGTAGCGAACAAGAGGGGGGGTGAATGGACGCTACGTCAAGTTTTAGCCTTTTTCGATTTTAGCGGTGCGGAAGGTAAAGCTGATAGCTTTAGCGATGGCGGTGTTCCTACTATGATCCTAGACAAGTGCAACAAGCAAAGGAATCAAACAAGATAGTAAGAGTAAGGAGCGGGACAACCGGAGGGCGCGGAGACGAGGCGAGGTTTGTTTCCCGCAGTTCCTCCCACAAAAGGGAGTACGTCTGCGTTGAGGAGGTGCTAGCCTCACACAAGAGGCTAGACGGCCACACCACGAAGGAAGGCCTCACCTTCTTCCTCGAGAGAGCTCCACGAAGGTGCTCCCCCTTCTCCACTATGGCACCGGTCGAGGCGGTGATTCCTTCACAAGGTTGGGGCGAGCTCCAGACCACAAGGAGGCTCCCAACAACCTATGGGGCTAGCACAACACCAAGCTAGCCTCCATAGGTGCACTTCTTCCAAGATTCCACCATAGGAACCCTACCACCAAGATCCACTAAGGACTACCACGAATTGGTGAAATTTCTCTCGGTAGAACGATAGATCGGGGTCTCCTCCACCACTCCTCAAAGTAAGAGCAAGATTGATTGGGTAGGTAGGGAGATCCACTCAGTTTGAGCTCAACAACAATGGAGGAGAGAGAGAGAGAAGAGCTAAAAACGAGCTGGGGAAGAAGAGGCCTTTATATAGGTCTCCCCAAATCCAACCGTTATGTGCAGTTTTTGCCTAAGCGGTACTACCGCTTTGGTAAGCGGTACTACCGCTCTGGATTCGAAATCCCCACAGAACTTGTCCACGTGGACACAAAGCGGTACTACCGCTCGCGGTACCGCTCAAGGTACCGCAATGGGCTCCAAACCTTACTGGACTCCAAGCGGTACCGCAGCGGTACCGAAGCGGTACTACCGTAACTAGTTACGGTACTTGAGCGGTACCGTGAGCGGTACTACCGCTTGCAAGCGTTACTACCGCTCAAGGTACCGCAGAGGTACCGTAACTTGTTCTGTGGGACAATTGCGTGGGAAACCTCCAGAGCGGTACCTCAGAGCGGTACCAGTAGGGTAGCGGTACTACCGCTCCTGGTACCGGTAGTACCGCTATGGCTAAAACTGCTTTTACTCTTTTCCTCTCCTACCATGTTACCTCGCGATACACACACAAAACCAGAAAACCTAAGAACTACGCTTCAGTCTTCCGATCATAATGTGTTTGGCGAGGGTACCGTACACTTTTGCAAACCTATCAAAGACAATCTTTGTGCACGGTTAGAATCATTCGAGTGTTGTTATTAAACACACAAAACACGGGATATGGATCTTGCTGTTACAATTATAGATACAAAGTAAATATATTTTGAATGACAAACAAATAATCAAGACCAATGTTGATTCGTCGATCATGCCAAGGGCTGGCTCATGATGTCACCACTTTTTCACCACCCCAATCTTATTGTGGTCAAAGACCATGACCTTGCAGACATCACCCTTGAGCGGCTTGAAGGTCATGAAGTACCCAATCTTGATATCGTGAGCAATTGAAAATCAATCCCAACCTTGATCCATGGCAATCCCGTTGTTGACTTCCTTTAGCTTCACCATTTAGGAGGAGCACGTGTTGGTTCTCAGGACGATGATCTTTGCGACAGTGCCAAGGTATTGATGGAAGTCTTGAGGAATTGGTAGCAAATCCAACCCTGGTGCCATTATGACCTTAGTGAAATGACTGGGCCCAATATCGTCATGGAGCTTCCCCACCTTTGATTGGAGGCCTTCCCCTCGGCTTGTTGGTGGTGCTGCCTTCTCCAGCATCTTGGAGCACCTTTCACCAAGGTTGTGGATAGCATCACCCATCATCATGCCGAAACACTGCAAAAAGAACCCCAATTGGAACATGCACAAGCAATTGTGTTAAAGAGATATATGCTCATACAACGACATGAAAATCAAAAGGAATGCCTTAAAGATCCCATAAAATGTGCAAGCAATGAGCTTGCACAGAAAGGAGAGGGTCTTATGGACAACCTTTTGCATAATATGGTGCCACATGTAACCTTCAACCGATTTGAGAAAATTGCAAACATAATTCAGAAACGGGGCCTTATATTAACGTAGCACACATATGGCTAATAGACGGTCCTGAAAGACCAAGGATCATGCACAAGCAATGTATTTATGCATGCCACTAGGATTTGCAAGATCATCCCTTGAACACACGGGGCGATTATGGACCAATGCAACAAAGAGAGGCAAAATGAACATGTTTGTTCCTTATACCTACATTGAACATATGAATTCCATTGATGGAGTTAGTGAACTAAGTAGTATATGGCACATGGGTCAATAGACCCCATCGACACATAGTGTGACAAATTATAATCGCCAACATAAGTAGCACAATCAATCATCGATCATTTCCTAATAGATATCATCAAGATAGCCCCATAGAACATAGCACAGATAGAGAAAAGAGATGATCCTGCCGAACCTTTAGCACGGACAACGAATGGTTTTTGATAAGACCACTAGATTCGGCAGGTATATCCCTTTACCTACAAGTGATATAGGCTAATTATTGGGGCTTCTTCATATTAGACGTCGTGTGCCCATCGAGATCCTTGGACACAAAATGTGAATTCATCATAGGCCATCATACTACATGGAACTGTGAAAAGTACAAAAAAATAAATCCAATGTTGCGTCAACGTCTCAATCGGGCAAAATGTAACCATAGATCACATGTATGTACGTACATATCTGCTATTTACAAAGCACATGGACATACAGTTCAGATGGACGCATGGAAGTGCGCTCCCTCATGCAGTTGTACGCATTTTAGGCTCAGTTCTTTTCAGCTGCGGCTTGTGCATAAGCCACTCCGGCTTCAGCTGTCCAGAGAAACAGTTGTGAAAATAAGCTTATGAGAAACTACAGTCCAGTTCTTTTTGGCTTCCACTGTCCTAGCTTATTGTCTGAGTTGTATGATGAAAAGTCTATAATACCCTTGAAATTAATTTCTATGCTCACAAACAGTTTTAGAGTTCTTTTGTACTGTTTAATTTTGCATATATGGTCACAAAGTAATTTTGTATAATGTATTTTCCCAGCGAAAGGCACAAATAATGTGGTCTCCTATTACAGTATAAGAGGAGATCGTTGTTAGCTGAATGAAAGCTAAAAGTGTGGAGTCTAGTTGCGTCTCGTTCCCTGCAAGTCCCAGGATCAACCCGTACTTAATTTGCTACTGATCTCATCAATGCTTGGTTGGATAGAATCGGAGATAGGCAGCTTGCCTCGTCGCAGCAAGAGAGGCGGGAGAAGCAGGTCAGTCGGATATGGGAGCGCCGGTGAACGGCTACAGCAGATCGAGCCCCGGCCGGCAACGGCAAGCTCAGCTCAGCTCGAACCGGGAGGACGAGCTAGGGGCAGGCTGCGCCGCCGCGGGCTACCCCTCGGCTATGGAATAGAACCGGGGTCGGGCGGGGATGATTTTGGCGGCATCGGGTGGCAGCTGGCGGCGGCGGCCGGAGTTGACCGTGGGGGCGGCGGCGGAGGTGTACTAGCAGGAGGACGAGGAACCCTAGATCGGGATTAGAACCAGATAGAGGAGAGCTGGACGCTCGATTAAACCAGAGGAGAAAACGATTCGGCAAGAGCACTTGCACGCGGTGGCATTACATGTAAATAGCGAGGGAGAATGGGGCATAGACATATACCGTTTCGGACAGAGCTCGGGAAGCTGCCCAAAGCTGGGGTACCCCAGCTTCCCCCAATCGTGAAGAAATCGGTTAAGCCGGCTGCCACGGGAAACGGCTTAAAATCGAGTTCTTTTTGGCTTAAGCTTATTTTCACCCCTAAGCTGCTGAGAAGCTTCAAAAGAACTGGGCCTTAAGCCATCTGGATTGAGAACTTGCCATTAAGAACTTGTGTATGCATGATTAGCTAGTATGAAGTGACCAGGGACGCACCGTCTCAGATAAATGCCCGTCTCGACTGATCCAACCGATGACCCCTGGCCCTGGGTCATGCACCCCGATCCGTACAGCTGGTGCCTCGTGGCCGTATTGCCATCTCCGCGCATGATTGTACTTGTACGTGCACCGCGCGCGTGGCGTAGACCCGGAGGTGCCGGCCACCGATCTCATGTCGCGCATGTACGTACGTTCATAGCCGTTATCCGGTACAGTACGCATCCATGCTGAGCTACTGACGCACGGAGACCGGGGAGGAAGGCGCCATGCCGCCGTGTACGTATCGGTACATGATGTACAGACGGAACCGCGGGACCTACGCACGTGTACGTACGTACACGGACGATTGCTGCATACAGTAGACAGTGTCGCGCCGAGGAGGCATCACTAACGGGGAGAGCGAGCACTTATGGAGAGGTACGGTACGTATGTACAAACCGTATGATAGATCTACACATATATGATTTAACAAAAATATCATGAATTGAATGAAGGAAAATACTTTTATACTTACACGCACTGGTATGAGGGTTTCCGTCACGGTTTATTGTGGTTACATGCATGGATGCGGATGAGCACGAATCTCAAGAAATAAACCGAGGTGACGAAAACACCCGTACTCATGTGTAAGTCAAAATCCACTCTCATAAAAATTTCACCAAACTATTCATAATTTTCAATAGTGGTACAAGAAAATCTGAAAAATAGTAAAAATTAGAAAATGTGTTTTGAACCACTGAAGACCACAAGCTGACCAACGAGCTGATGCAGTGCCGCTGTCCTCACCCCTCTCTCATTAGAGTCAATTAAAGCTTGTCGTACTATACATTATTGTGGTAAAAGTCATCATGCTAAGCTTCTAAATGACCAATACAAAAGAGCAGTAGCCATTATCGATGACCAAAAACATAGATCGAAAGTAACACAGACCAAATCTAGCAAGATACGCCGAAGACAAACCTCCACCCATCGGCAAAGCTAGACGCATCATTGGAATGGAGGCCAAACGTGAGGACTATATGTTCATTTTGTGCGCTAGTTAGCAAAACACTTAAATTCTGCATGGTGGTGCATGGTGTGATCGCAATGACCAAGTGTTCAAACTGAGGCTACTCACGTCTTGCCGGCTATGATTGGGCAACCGGTAGCTTTCAGTTTTGCACTAAACGATCCAAACATCGCTTCACTTTTTTTTAGAAAGACAGTACAAACACATACGCTAACATACACGCGCATACACGCACCTCTATGAATGCACACACGTACATCCTACCCCTATGAGCACCTCCGAAAGACTGAGACGGTGGATTGGATCTTAAAATTGACGAAGTCACCACAGACGTCTCGCTGTCGATAGGAATATCGCCTCCCACATAGTGAATATTCCGCCTTTTATAAGACACACAGATGTTAAACCTAGGGTTTGAACTCTGGTGTACTGAGGGTACAACCACCTTCCTAACCACCCAACATCGGGTTGGTTCTCTCTCTTCACTTTTGTTGGTAGCCTAAGTACAGTTTCTAGCTAGCTAGGGCAATTATTGCACAAGACGTTGGAATAAGATCAAGGTGGTAAGTTGCAGGGGAAAGGAGGGCGCTGAGAGCAAGAACAATAACAAAGCCAATGCCCGGCTATAAATTAGTGCCATGTTATTTATAGTTGGCTTACAGCCAATAGATATAATAGTTAGCTTAGAGTGTACTACTTTATCAATAATGCTATGTCTACAGGTAAGTTTCTACGGAAAATTTCTTAGAAGTCGTTTGGTATCCATTATTTGGGTCTGGAATCCTGGAATTCATTTTGGAATTCCATAGGTGGGTTGTTTGGTTGCCATAGAATTGGACCGTCATTTTATTTAGGAAATCCAGCAAAATGATGCCATGGGTAAACACAATTCCGAGCTGAGACTTGTCATTTGTGTTTCTCTATGGAAGCAATTTACAAATTCAATATTGAATTCTGCTGTCATTTGCAATTCCTGTGGCAACCAAACAAGTGTCCTTTTGTGGAATTACAATGTAAATGAAATGAATACATGTATTCATTTCAAAATGCTACAAACGAAATGAAAGCCTGGCTTCCAAACGACTTCTTACGGATATAGCTGGCTGATTTTGCTTCGTCATGGGCTGAACCTGGGAATCAACTGCTACTATTTGGGTCAACCGTGGGATGCCACAACTGTGTCCCTAAGCAATTCCGTAAAATTCTTCCATATGTGTAGCATTGTTGCTATTTTATAGTTATAAGATCCACCTTTCAGTCTTACGAAATGCTCAATAGCACGTGTTGCAGCTGGCTCTTGCATGAGAACCCACTTCTCTCATTTTTTTATGTATGTCTCTTTCACATATGCAAAAATGCCACGTAGGCAGGCTATAAGCCCACTATTGTACTAGCTCTGAGGTGGCATTCTGCATATCTCAAGGCCCGATGTGGTAGTCATTGGAGGACATGTGCTTCTGCTATTTTTGGAAGGTCGTGAGCGTGGATTCCATTGGCGATGCAAAACACATGTGACGTGTCTATTGGAAGAGGATCAAGGCCGGGTTTCATGAGAGCCGGTACACCCCCAGAAGAGTACCGCGATATGCAAATTGAACACACCCAAATTGCGATGGCGTATATATGTCGCCTACAGATCACATAAGTGTTCTTGTTGTTCAATTTGACAATCTATTTGTGATCATGATTTTGGTGAATTGATCATGGCCGACGACATGTTCAAGCATTTGAGCAAAGACAAGGCATTCACCTTGACGTGTTGCTTCTCCAAGATTCAAGATTGCGAGAAGTGGAGGATCCTTCGAAGAATGCTCAAAAAGAAAGGCAAAGAAGGGTCAGCCAAGGCGGTAGGGACATCAGTGGGGTGCCCCATAAGAAACAAGAAGGCAAAGGAGGTTGTTGCCGCAACGGCACAAGCGGAGAGTGATGAGGACATCATTACCTCCAATTTGAAGGCATATTTTGGTGAAACGGATGAGACTACGTCGAGGATGACTTCAATTCAAGAAGGGGAGGATGATGAGTACATTACTATGATAGATACAACTGATACTCCTACAACCACATATCATCTTGTACTTCAAATACAAGGACCTCTCGCAAGAGCCTGTGTGTTTCAACTAAATATCAGATACCTTCGTTACTAGAAATCTTTCCTAATATATATGATAATATGATGCTGCCTAAATCAGATGTATTTATATTATTTATGAATGGATCAAACATGGAAGTCAAGCATTGGATTAGAAATGTGCATGGATATGGAAGCAGGCCTGCGAGGATTCGAGATGGCGTTGCAAGCGAGGATTTCAGAACATTGAAGCCACCATACTAAAGCAACGATGCTTGGATGAATTCTACAACTTACCCCACCAAAAAATTCGTTCAAGAGTTATTTTTGATCTTGAGTCACCTTATTTTATGGGCCAGACCCATGTATTTTCGGATTAGATAATTTAGGGGATTTTAAGAGGCCATATGAGTGGAGGAAGGCCCATATAGGTGTATTTTCAGCCAACCCTAGCTGGTTGGACGAAAATCACTTCACTTCCTCCATATATATCCCTATGTGGTTGTCATTAGAACTTGGATTTTAACTAGACGAAAAGTTAGCCAATTGCTGCAACTCTCATGTACTTCTTTTAAGGCCAACGCCCAGAACAATACCGACTATTCAGAATACCTCCATTATCAATAAAGCTTTCATCTTTATCCGCAATATTCTGATTGCATCTTTAGTTCTTACTTGTTCTCGATTTCAGGTAGGAATTAAGACCTTCTGGTCAGGCTGATCGTGCTCCCATAAGATCAGTAACTTCCAAAGATTGTTCTAGAGATTGCATTGGCGCACGAGCTTTGCACGTGTAGTCGGATCATAAAGCACAAACTCCACCAACAAATCGATCTATCTTCATTATGATGGGGTAACTTGTAGAATTCGTCTAAGCATCATTGCTTTATTATGGTGTCTTAAATGTTCTAAAATCCTCGCTTGCAACGCCATCCTAAATCCTCGCACGCATGCTGCCATCTCCATGCACGTTCCTAATCCAATGCTTGACGTCCATGCTAGATCCATTTCTAAATAATATAAATACATTTGATTTACGCACCATCATATTCTCATATATATTAGGAAGGATTCCTAGTAACGAAGGTACCTGATAATTTAGTTGAAACACGCAGGTTCTTGCAAGAGGTCCTTGTATTTGAAGTACAAGACGATATGTGGTTGTAGGAGTATCGGTTGTATCTATCATAGCAATGTCCTTATCAACCTCCCCTTCTTGAATTGAAGTCGTCCTCGACGTAGTCTCATCTTTTTTACGAAAATATGCATTTAAATTAGAGGTAATGATGTCCTCATAATCCTCCCTTTCTTGAAAGAAAATCCATCCCCGGTGATGTTTATTCTGTAAACATGCTAACAAAAGAGACAAGATATATGCATGGTATATGTATATGCCATCCGTTTTAACAACTCTCTCATGTTTTCCATTTAATTTTGTACATATATCAGTATTATAATAGCTTATAAGATCATTAGTCCCCATTAAACATTTATCACGACTCAGTTTGCAGATATAGGTGAAGCACATATTAACTCCTTTCAAATTATAATACTCATCATTAAACCATCTCAAAGTTGGGAAACTAAAATGTAAGGTCTCAAATTTACTAGCCACGCCATGTTGAATTAACCAATTTTGCAGCAAGTTATTTGGCATAGAATGAGTATCAACATTGGAGGTCATATCAAAATGAGAAATCATATACAAAAAAAATCAGTTTTATTGGAACTAGAAGAATCATCACACATGATGCAAATCCTATTGACGTGGGCATTACCCTTCGGGTAACTATTATTGCCCTATCCTGTACGGCCCAACTGGAGGCCCATGAAGACAACCGATAGCAACGTGGGCCACTACATCGGTGCCGAAGAAGGTTTCTTGAAGAACAAGACAAAGAAACGAAGAATACAAGGAAAGTCTAGAACTAGGGACCTTTGTAACCTAGTCGTACCCGGGCAGATCTCTCGAGACCTGGCCCCCTATATAAGGGCCGGGAGAGGGGCTGCCGAGGGACACACACAATCTTAGCAACTTTAGCCACCATAAGTCCAGAGCTAGGTATTCGTAGCACTTAGCCTCTCGACGAGACCATAGCCGAAACCTTCGGCACCCCATTGTAACCCGATATTTTCATAATCAAGATCAGACAGGCAGGACGTAAGGGTTTTACCTCATCGAGGGCCCCGAACCTGGGTAAATCGCTTTCCCAGCTTTTTTGATAACCAATGTCTCGTGTCAGCCTACAGGATTCCATCTACCCTAAGCCCCAAACGGAGGGCATTGCCGAGGAGAACTCTCGACAATTGGCGCCGTCTGTGGGAAGCCTGTCGGCACAAGGCAGGTCATCGGCAGTTCCAGTTACGTCTGCGGCGTTCGTGCTGGAGTCACCAACACCATCAGATCCAAGGGATTCAGTTCGTTGCGGATCCTTCGAGTTCGTATCGCACGCCGAGGCATCGCATCCGATCTCCACAGAGTCGAGCGGCAACATGGATACTACTTTCGTTGGTGTTCACTTCATCATCGATTCCAGAGGGTTTCTTCGCCTCCCTAGTTCAAACACGTCAAGTCCAAGAACTTCGGTTCCAGATGATACCACGCCAGTAGCAGCTTTGGCAGCCCTGCCTAGGAGTACGGGAGAGGGCAGCCGAAGCAGTTTCGGCGCTGTAGAGGAGCAAAGGAAAAGACGAAGGGACTCACACCACGAAGAAGAGGAGAAAATTGCGACTCGCCCCCGATAGTATGAACGAGGATATCACAACGTGTAGCCGAGCAAGAATCGTCTTTGCACACCTGATATGTCTCTGACGTATCGATAATTTCTTATGTTCCATGCCACATTATTGATGATATCTACATGTTTTATGCATACTTCATGTCATATTTATGCGTTTTCCGGAACTAACCAATTGACGAGATGCCGAAGGGCCGCTTCTTTGTTCTCGCTATTTTTGGTTTCAGAAATCCTAGTAAGGAAATATTCTCGGAATTGGACGAAATCAACGCCCAGAGTCTTAAAATTGGACGAAGCTTCCAGAACACCCGAGAGCCGCCAGAGGGGAGCCCTGGGGGCCCCAGACGCCAGGCTGGCGCGGCCAGGGGGTGGGCCGCGCCCCCCTGTTGTGTCGTCGCCTCGTCGACCCTCCGACTCCGCCTCTTCGCCTATATAAAGGTCCCTGACATAAAACACGATACGGAAAAGCCACGGTACGAGAAACCTTCCAGAGCCGCCGCCATCGCGAAGCCAAGATCTGGGGGACAGGAGTCTCTGTTTCGGCACGCCGCCGGGATGGGGAAGTGCCCCCGGAAGGCTCCTCCATCGACACCACCGCCATCTTCATCAACGCTGTTGTCTCCCATGAGGAGGGAGTAGTTCTCCATCGAGGCTCGGGGCTGTACCGGTAGCTATGTGGTTAATCTCTCTCCTATGTACTTCAATACAATAATCTCATGAGCTGCCTTACATGATTGAGATTCATATGATGATGCTTGTAATCTAGATGTCATTATGCTAGTCAAGTGGGTTTTACTTATGTGATCTCCGGAGACTCCTTGTCCCACGTGTGTAAAGGTGACGAGTGTGTGCACCGTGTGGGTCTCTTAGGCTATATTTCACGTGAATACTTATTCACTCGTTATGAATGGCATAGTGAAGTGCTTATTTATATCCCTTTATGATTGCAATGTGTTTTGTATCACAATTTATCCGTGTGCTACTCTAGTGATGTTATTAAAGTAGTTTATTCCTCCTGCACGGTGTAATGGTGACAGTGTGTGCATCGTGTAGTACTTGGCGTAGGCTATGATTGTGATCTCTTGTAGATTATGAAGTTAACTATTGCTATGATGGTGCTGATGTGATCTATGCCTCCTTTCGTAGCGTGAAGGTGACAGTGTGCATGCTATGTTAGTACTTGGTTTGGTTATGTTGATCTGTCATGCACTCTAAGGTTATTTAAACATGAACATCGAATATTGTGGAGCTTGTTAACTCCGGCATTGAGGGTTCGTGTAATCCTACACGCTTAGTGGTGTTCATCATCCAACAAGAGAGTGTAGAGTCTAGCATTTATCTATTTATTCCGTTATGTGATCAATGTTGAGAGTGTCCACTAGTGAAAGTATGATCCCTAGGCCTTGTTCCTAAATATCGCTATCGCTTGCTTGTTTACTCGTTTTACCGCATCCGTACTTCCTGCAATATTACCACCATCAACCACACGCCGGCAAGCACTTTTCCGGCGCCGTTACTACTCGCTCATACTTATTCATACCACCCGTATTTCACTATCTCTTCGCCGAACTAGTGCACCTATTAGGTGTGTTGGGGACACAAGAGACTTCTTGCTTTGTGGTTGCGGGGTTGCATGAGAGGGATATCTTTGACCTCTTCCTCCCCGAGTTCGATAAACCTTGGGTGATCCACTTAAGGGAAACTTGCTGCTATTCTACAAACCTCTCGCTCTTGGAGGCCCAACACTGTCTACAAGAATAGAAGCACCCGTAGACATCAAGCACTTTTCTGGCGCCGTTGCCGGGGAGGAAAGGTAAAAGGTACTCACACTCCGGATCTCGGCTACTAAGAAATTTTCCGGCACCGTTGTAAGTACTCGAAGCTATTTCCTTTAGATCCTGCAATTGCATCTTTTTGTTTCTTGTTTACACTAGTTTGGCATAATGGACAACAATGAGCTTCTTATTCTATTTCCTGATTTAAGACATGGATGGTTTGATGCGAAAATTAAAAAACCCATGGAACATATTAGTATGAACACTTTGAATACCATTGTTGCTAATGATATAGAAAGTTCTAAGCTTGGGGAAGCTGGTTCGATGAGCATGATCTTTTTAGTCCCCCAAGCATTGAGGAGAAAATTTACTTTGATGATACTTTGCCTCCTATTTATGATGATTATAATGATAGTAGTCTTTTGGTACCACCTGTTATGGAGGATAAATTTGATTATGATTACAATATGCCTCCTATATTTGATAATGAAAATAATAATGATAGCTACTTTGTTGAATCTGCTCCCACTATTACTAATAAAATTGATTATGCTTATGTTGGGAGTAGTAATAATTTTATGCATGAGACTCATGATAAGAATGCTTTATGTGATACTTATATTGTTGAGTTTGCTCATGATGCTACTGGATATTATTATGAGAGAGGAAAATATGGTTGTAGAAATTTTCATGTTACTAAAACACCTCTCTATATGCTGAAATTTTTGAAGTTACACTTGTTTTATCTTTCTATGCTTGTTGCATCATGCTTCATGAATTTGTTTATTTACAAGATTCCTTTTCATAGGAAGCATGTTAGGCTTAAATGTGTTTTGAATTTGCCTCTTGATGCTCTCTTTTGCTTCAAATACTATCTCTTGCGAGTGCATCATTAAAACTGCTGAGCCCATCTTAATGGCTATAAAGGAAGAACTTCTTGGGAGATAACCCATGTGTTTATTTTTCTACAGTAACTTTGTTTTATATTTGAGTCTTGGAAGTTGTTACTACTGTAGCAACCTCTTCTTATCTTAGTTTTGTTGCATTGTTGTGCCAAGTAAAGTCTTTGATAGTAAGGTTTATACTAGATTTGGATTACTGCGCAGAAATAGATTTCTTTCTTTGTCACGAATCTGGGCCTAATTCTTTGTAGGTAACTCAGAAAATTATGCCAATTTACGTGAGTGATCCTCGGATATGTACGCAACTTTCATTCAATTTGAGCATTTTCATCCGAGCAAGTCTGGTTCCTCAATAAAATTCGTCTTTACAAACTGTTCGTTTTGACAACTGCCTTTTATTTCGCATTGCTTCTTTAGTTGTGTTGGATGGATTCCTTTGTTCCATTACCTTTCGGTAGCTTTGTGCAATGTCCGAAGTGTTAAGAATGATTGTGTCACCTCTGAATATGTGAATTTTTGATTATGCACTAACCCTCTAATGAGTTGTTTTGAGTTTGGTGTGGAGGAAGTTTTCAAGGATCAAGAGAGGAGGATGATACGATATGATCAAGGAGAGTGAAAGCTCTAAGCTTGGGGATGCCCCGGTGGTTCACCCCTTCATATTTTAAGAGGACTCAAGCGTCTAAGCTTGGGGATGCCCAAGGAATCCCCTTCTTCATCGACAACATTATCAGGTTCCTCCCCTGAAACTATATTTTTATTCCATCACATCTTATGTGCTTTGCTTGGAGCGTCTGTTTGTTTTTGTTTTTGTTTTGTTTGAATAAAATGGATCCTAGCATTCATTGTGTGGGAGAGAGACACGCTCCGCTGTTGCATATGGACAAATATGTCCTTAGGCTTTACTCATAGTATTCATGGCGAAGGTTGAATCTTCTTCGTTAAATTGTTATATGGTTGGAATCGGGAAATGCTACATGTAGTAATTCTAAAATGTCTTGAATAATTTGATACTTGGCAATTGTTGTGCTCATGTTTAAGCTCTTGCATCATATACTTTGCACCTATTAATGAAGAAATACATAGAGCTTGCTAAAATTCTGTTTGCATAATTGGTCTCTCTAAAGTCTAGATAATTTATAGTATTGAGTTTGAACAACAAGGAAGACGGTGTAGAGTATTATAATGTTTACAATATGTCTTTTATGTGAGTTTTGCTGCACCGGTTCATCCTTGTGTTTGTTTCAAATAACCTTGCTAGCCTAAACCTTGTATCGAGAGGGAATACTTCTCATGCATCCAAAATCCTTGAGCCAACCACTATGCCATTTGTGTCCACCATACCTACCTACTACATGGTATTTCTCCGCCATTCCAAAGTAAATTGCTTGAGTGCTACCTTTAAAATTTCCATTCTTTACCTTTGCAATATATAGCTCATGGGACAAATAGCTTAAAAACTATTGTGGTATTGAATATGTACTTATGCACTTTATCTCTTATTAAGTTGCTTGTTGAGCGATAACCATGTTCCTGGGGACGGCATCAACTACTCTTTGTTGAATATCATGTGAGTTGCTATGCATGTTCGTCTTGTCTGAAGTAAGGGAGATTTAGCACTCCTTTAATGGTTAGAGCATGCATAATGTTAGAGAAGAACATTGGGCCGCTAACTAAAGCCAAGATCTATGGTGGAAGTTTCAGTTTTGGAAATATCTCCTCAATCTCATATGAGAACATTAATTGTTGCTACATGCTTATGCATTAAAGAGGAGTCCATTATCTGTTGTCTATGTTGTCCCGGTATGGATGTCTAAGTTGAGAATAATCAAAAGCGGGAAATCCAATGCGAGCTTTCTCCTTAGACCTTTGTACAGGCGGCATAGAGGTACCCCTTTGTGACACTTGGTTAAAACATGTGTATTGCGATGAAAATCCCGGTAATCCAAGCTAATTAGGACAAGGTGCGGGCACTATTAGTATACTATGCATGAGGCTTGCAACTTGTAAGATATAATTTACATAACACATATGCTTTATTACTACCGTTGACAAAATTGTTTCTTGTTTTCAAAACCAAAGCTCTAGCACAAATATAGCAATCAATGCTTCCCTCTCGCGAAGGGCCTTTCTTTTACTTTTATGTTGAGTCAGTTCACCTATCTCTCTCCACCTCAAGAAGCAAACACTTGTGTGAACTGTGCATTGATTCCTACATACTTGCATATTGCACTTGTTATATTACGTTACATTGACAATATCCATGAGATATACATGTTATAAGTTGAAAGCAACCGCTGAAACTTAATCTTCCTTTGTGTTGCTTCAATGCCTTTACTTTGAATTTATTGCTTTATGAGTAACTATTATGCAAGCCTTATTGATGCTTGTCTTGAAAGTACTATTCATGAAAAGTCTTTGCTACATGATTCATTTGTTTACTCATTATCTTCATCATTGCTTCGAACCGCTGCATTCATCTCATATGCTTACAATAGTATGATCAAGGTTATGATGGCATGTCACTCCAGAAATTATCTTTGTTATCGTTTACCTGCTCGGGACGAGCAGGAACTAAGCTTGGGGATGCTGATACGTCTCCGACGTATCGATAATTTCTTATGTTCCATGCCACATTATTGATGATATCTACATGTTTTATGCATACTTCATGTCATATTTATGCGTTTTCCGGAACTAACCTATTGACGAGATGCCGAAGGGCCGATTCTTTGTTTTCTGCTGTTTTTGGTTTCAGAAATCCTAGTAAGGAAATATTCTCGGAATTGGACGAAATCAACGCCCAGAGTCTTAAAATTGGACGAAGCTTCCAAAACACCCGAGAGCCGCCAGAGGGGAGCCCTGGGGGCCCCAGACGCTAGGCTGGCGCGGCCAGGGGGTGGGCCGCGCCCCCCTGTCGTGTCGTCGCCTCGTCGACCCTCCGACTCCGCCTCTTCGCCTATATAAAGGTCCCTGACCTAAAACACGATACGGAAAGGCCACGGTACGAGAAACCTTCCAGAGCCGTCGCCATCGCGAAGCCAAGATCTGGGGGACAGGAGTCTCTGTTCCGGCACGCCGCCGGGACGGGGAAGTGCCCCCGGAAGGCTCCTCCATCGACACCACCGCCATCTTCATCAACGCTGCTTGTCTCCCATGAGGAGGGAGTAGTTCTCCATCGAGGCTCGGGGCTATACCGGTAGCTATGTGGTTAATCTCTCTCCTATGTACTTCAATACAATAATCTCATGAGCTGCCTTACATGATTGAGATTCATATGATGATGCTTGTAATCTAGATGTCATTATGCTAGTCAAGTGGGTTTTACTTATGTGATCTCCGGAGACTCCTTGTCCCACGTGTGTAAAGGCGACAGTGTGTGCACCGTGTGGGTCTCTTAGGCTATATTTCACAGAATACTTATTCACTGTTATGAATGGCATAGTGAAGTGCTTATTTATATCCCTTTATGATTGCAATGTGTTTTGTATCACAATTTATCCGTGTGCTACTCTAGTGATGTTATTAAAGTAGTTTATTCCTCCCGCACGGTGTAATGGTGACAGTGTGTGCATCGTGTAGTACTTGGCGTAGGCTATGATTGTGATCTCTTGTAGATTATGAAGTTAACTATTGCTATGATGGTATTGATGTGATCTATGCCTCCTTTCGTAGCGTGAAGGTGACAGTGTGCATGCTATGTTAGTACTTGGTTTGGTTATGTTGATCTGTCATGCACTCTAAGGTTATTTAAACATGAACATCGAATATTGTGGAGCTTGTTAACTCCGGCATTGAGGGTTCGTGTAATCCTACACAGTTAGTGGTGTTCATCATCCAACAAGAGAGTGTAGAGTCTAGCATTTATCTATTTATTCTGTTATGTGATCAATGTTGAGAGTGTCCACTAGTGAAAGTATGATCCCTAGGCCTTGTTTCTAAATACTGCTATCGCTGCTTGTTTACTTGTTTTACCGCATCCGTACTTCCTGCAATATTACCACCATCAACCACACGCCGACAAGCACTTTTACGGCGCCGTTACTCTTGCTCATACTTATTCATACCACCCGTATTTCACTATCTCTTCGCCGAACTAGTGCACCTATTAGGTGTGTTGGGGACACAAGAGACTTCTTGCTTTGTGGTTGCGGGGTTGCATGAGAGGGATATCTTTGACCTCTTCCTCCCTGAGTTCGATAAACCTTGGGTGATCCACTTAAGGGAAACTTGCTGCTGTTCTACAAACCTCTGCTCTTGGAGGCCCAACACTGTCTACAAGAATAGAAGCACCCGTAGACATCAACACCTTACTTATCGGCTACAGAGCAACTTGAAGCACCATGTTATCTACATTCTTACATCGACCCAAAGGATAACCTCGTAAAGTCAAGTCATCTGCTCAAAAACTGTCGGCAGTTCCTCGAAATTCGGCAGTTCTGCGACGTTCTTAGGGCCGAAGCTGCGGCAAGGGCTTACTCGATGGAGAGAAGAGCAGCACCCTACGATTATCCACCAGAACCATACATACCAGAAGGTGGAGACAAGTACGTGCCAGTAGAAGTATTTCCAGAGTCTCGCGGACAGGTTAACACGATCCATAAAACCAGTTTTTCAAAGAGAGAAGTCAAGAAGTTTTCACGAGAAGTGAAGTATGCAGAAGTTGCTATGGTCGACGCACCCGAATATATCGACTGGTCAGACCAAAGTATATCCTTCAGCAAGGCGGATCACCCGAAGGCCGTTCCAAGGCCTGGTCACGCTGCCTTGGTCCTTGAAGCGCAGATCGGAGGTTACAACATGAGCAAGGTATTCATGGATGGAGGAAGCGGTTTGAATCTGTTATTCGCCAGCACAATGAAAGCAATGGGCCTAACAGTTGACATGCTAAGAGAGTCCGACACAGGATTCCACGGCATCATTCTGACCCGACTCGCTTACTCCCTTGGTAAAATATCACTGGATGTAGGTTTCGGCACACCCAGCAACTTCAGAAAGGAGAAAATCGAATTTGAAGTGGTTGATTGGGAATCTCAATACCACGCCATCCTCGGCACACCAGCGTTTGCTAAATTCATGGCGGTACCTCATTACGCGTACCTAAAATTGAAGATGCCAGGCAATAATGGGACAGCAATAATCATCCATGGAAGCTTTTCCCATTCAGACAGCTGTGATAGGGATTTCCAGAAGATCGCCTCGATGTTCGGGGCTAAGGAAGAGCTCAACGCACTCGACGCTATTACAGACCACACAAAACCACCAGCCGATAATCGGAGCGTAAGATCTGATGAATTTGACGTTGCAAAGGAAGCAAAGAAAAAGCAAGTGCATCCCTCGGACCCGAAGAAGACAGTCAATACTTCTGCAGATCTTGCTGTCGCATAGGAAAGCGCGCTCATCGAGTTCCTCCGTGAGCGCTGGGAAATATTTGCATGGGAACCATCCGACATGCCAGGTTTTCCCAGGGAACTCGCTGAGCACGCCCTCAATGTTGACCCAAAAGCCAAACCTGTACAGCAAATGATGCGCCGGTTTTCAGAGCCTAAGAGAAAAGCAATCGACGAAGAAATTAGTCGGCTCCGCAAGGCTGGATTCATTCGGGAGCTTAAACAAGCCGAGTGGGTAGCCAATCCAGTCATGGTGCCAAAGAAAGATACAACAACTCTTCGCATGTGTATCGATTATACAAGTCTCAATAAGCATTGCCCTAAGGACCACTTCCCGCTGCCCCGTATTGACCAGATAGTCGATTCTACAGCAGGGTGTGATCGTCTCTCTTTTCTCGATGCGTATTCCGGGTATAACCAGATCAAGCTCAAAAAAGAGGACCAAGAGTTAACTGCGTTCATCACCCCGCACGGTGTTTTCTGTTACAAGGTTATGACTTTCGGGTTGAAAAACGCAGGAGCAACTTATCAGCGATGTATGCAAGCCTGTCTTGGAGAGCAGATCAGAAGGAACATTGAAGTCTACATCGATGATATCATGGTTAAGACCAAGCACGTCGCCACTCTTATCAACGATTTGTGAGAAACCTTCGACAATCTCGACAGGTACAAAATCAAGTTAAACCCGAAGAAATGTTTCTTCGGGGTGCCGGGAGGACAAGTACTTAGGTACTTCATCTCAGCCAGGGGATAGAGGCCAACCCTTTGAAGATCAAAGCTATTCTCGACATGGAGCCGCCAAAGAAATTTGCACCAAGTGTAGCAGTTGTCAGGGCAGCTGGCAGCGCTCAGCAGATTCATCGCCAAGCTAGGAGAAAAAGCTTTGCCCTTCTATAACTTGATGAAGAAGCCAGAAAAGTTTGAGTGGACAAACGAGGCGCAGGAATCCTTTGATAACTTAAAAAAGATCTTATCGACATCTCCAGTACTCGTAACTCCACATGAAAAGGAAACACTGCTCATGTACATAGCAGCAACGGTGCAATTCTTCAGCAGTGTCCTACTTGTTGAACGAGAGGAGTCAGGAAGAGTTCATGGCGTGCAACGACCCGTTTACTACCTCAGTGAAGTACTCACGCCAACGAAACAGAGATATCCTCATCACCAGAAGTTGGCATATGCGGTATGGAGAACAGCTCGTAAGCTGCGCCATTATTTCACAGAGCACCCGATTATTGTGGTAAGCGAAGCACCATTGAAGAATATACTTACCAACCCAGAAGCTACGGGTCGAGTATCTCAATGGGCCATCGAGATAGCACCACAAGACATAACCTACGTCAATCGGACGGCAATCAAGTCTCAAGTTCTCCCAGATTTCGTGGTAGACTAGATTCAGTCGCAAACTCCGGCAACACCCGACATGTATGGCTCATGGATGATGTACTTTGACGGATCGAAGCGGAGTACAGGTGCAGGCGCAGGAGTTATATTGATATAACCACAAGGAGACAAGATAAAGTATATCCTATGCATGAACTTCCCCCTGCCGACAAATTGTCGTGGTATCGTCACGGCATATGCCATAGGGTGGCTAATGAGAGTGGTTCCTAGTATGTTCTACGGCGGTATCCGGATGCGGGTATGGGCATGAGCGACACAGCGACGTACCCAGGTTCGTGGCCCTCCTGTGGAGGTAACACCTCTACTCCTGCTATGAGTGTATAAGCAATATCACAGTACAATGGTGCTCCTTGAGCTGTATCCGGCTGCTCGGGGAGGCTAAGGTAGACGAAGGTCTCTCTCCCAGAGTAGCGCTAAGACTAGAATGGCTAAAGGATCGATCGTCCCCTCGCACGAGAGTGGTGGCACAGCTTATATAGGCGCTGGCAATATACAAAGAAGTCCCTATGACCTAGTGGCCAGCCCCGCCGGCTTCAGCTTCCCGCTCCTTCCCGAGGTGCTGATGTCAGGAGCCGTTGAGGCGTTGAGGCCCGTCCCATCCTGCTGCCGAAGTCAGCGGGCCAGGACGTGCCAGGCGTCGTGGGTGAGATGTCTCCGTCGCCGTTGGTAGCCTGTAGCAGTACGGCACAATGTGAGCCATGATGGCCTGTTCGGCGGTGGCATTGTTGCTCCACAGTGCCCCTTACTTGACGGAGGATGAGATCATCGTGGACTTTAGTAGCCGGATCGCCCTTCTAGTTCCTTCTCCTGTAAGGCTCACCAGCTTCGAGCCGGTCAGGGGAGAGACAAACCAAGCCGGATATGGCAAGTAGAAGCCGGCCCAGCCACAGCGCAGAGGGCCATGGCCAGACCAACGTGGACTTTGAACCAGCCGGCTCCCATGGCAGCCGGCCACGGCTCCAGCCGGCTGCTCCTCAGCCGACCTTTGTCGCGGGCCAGCCGGCCTTGAGCCAGCTGTTCCCAGTCTTTTTCCCTACCCGGGGTCTTCCCCCCGACATTAGCCCCTGAAGCTGGCAAGGTCCTGCGTAGAGAAGGACCTAGGAAGGTTTTCCTGACCGTTAGTCTTTGATCCCTTGAATCTTGTTTGAAAAGCACTCGAGAGGTCGGCTGAGAATTTCCGTTCAGCCGGCTGCGCCCTCATTCGGCTTGCTTCATCCGGCTGTCCTCAAGCTGGACGCCGCATTGTTTTTGCGGTTTTACTTTTTGTAAGTGTTGGAGTCTCCTCCGCCTTGTTTGGAGAACTTGGGCCGGATTGGGAAGGGACGTCCGGCTGCGGCTTGCGCGCGCCGAAGTCTCCGCTGCCTTGGGCCCTGCGCCCGACTTTACGGCTCTGACGGCAACCACTGTCGTGTCTCTTCGTCTGGTCAAGTCAATGTCCCCTCCGGATCTTCTGCGGTAGTGGGTGTTGTGGTGCGGCTGTTACTAGTAACCGCCGCGGTCGTGGGGGAAATCATGGCGCAGTTAATCCGGCGTCGTGGCCCACGCCCCCCACTTGGCCGCGCGGTAGGCGCTTATAAATGCGGGCGGGGCGGTACCAAGGCGGCCTCCCCGCACTCTTCTTCTTCCTCGCGCCCAAGCTTCGCCTCTCTCCTCCGCTCGAGCGATTTCCTCGCACACGGTAGATCTCACCGGCGGACCTCTGGCGAACTTCAGCGACCAGTTGCGGCCGAGCTCCTCCGCCGATCTGCTGCCTTCGCTCCACCGATCCGGCACCACGGGACCTCGCGCATCCATGGTACGCTCGCCGCCGCCGCGTTCCCCATCGCCAAGTAGTTCTTCGTCGCCCTTTTCTCTCTCTTGGTCTTCTTCTTCTTCCTCCTCCACGGCTATGGCTCTCCCGAACGGATCGTGGGAGGGCTTGTACATGACCGAGGCGGACATTGCTCGCATCGTGCGCCTCCGCCGGATCCCGCCGGAGGTGGTTGATACGTCTCCGACGTATCGATAATTTCTTATGTTCCATGCTACATTATTGATGATATCTACATGTTTTATGCATACTTTATGTCATATTTATGCGTTTTCCGGAACTAACCTATTGACAAGATGCCGAAGGGCCAGTTCCTGTTTTCTGCTGTTTTTGGTTCCAGAAATCCTAGTAAGGAAATATTCTCGGAATCGGACGAAATCAAGACCCAGCATCCTATTTTTCCACGAAGCTTCCAGAACACCTGGGAAGGACCAGAGGGGGGCCACGAGCCCACGGACCATAGGCCGGCGCGGCCTGGGGGTGGCCCGCGCCCCCCTATGGTGCCGCCGCCTCGTTGACCCTCTGACGCCGCCTCTTCGCCTATAAGAAGCCCCTGGACCTAAAACCTCGAGACGAAAAAAGCCACGGTACGAGAAACCTTCCAGAGCCGCCGCCATCGCGAAGCCAAGATCTGGGGGACAGGAGTCTCTATTCCGGCACGCCGCCGGAGCGGGGAAGTGCCCCCGGAAGGCTCCTCCATCGACACCACCGCCATCTCCATCAACGCTGCTTGTCTCCCATGAGGAGGGAGTAGTTCTCCATCGAGGCTCGGGGCTGTACTCGGTAGCTATGTGGTTCATCTCTCTCCCATGTACCTCAATACAATAATCTCATGAGCTGCTTTACATGATTGAGATTCATATGAGTTTTGTATCACTACTATTCTATGTGCTACTCTAGTGATGTTATTAAAGTAGTTTTATTCCTCCTGCACGGTGTAATGGTGACGAGTGTGTGCATCCGTGTTAGTACTTGGCGTAGGCTATGATTGTGATTTCTTGTAGATTATGAAGTTAACTATTGCTATGATGGTATTGATGTGATCTATTCCTCCTACATAGTGTGAAGGTGACGAGTGTGCATGTTGTGTTAGTACTTGGTTTAGTCGTGTTGATCTTTCATGCACTCTAAGGTTATTTAAATATGAACATTGAATTGTGGAGCTTGTTAACTCCGGCATTGAGGGTTCGTGTAATCCTACGCAATGTGTTCATCATCCAACAAGAGAGTGTAGAGTATGCATTTATCTATTCTGTTATGTGATCAAAGTTGAGAGTGTCCACTAGTGAAAGTCTAATCCCTAGGCCTTGTTCCTAAATATCGCTATCGCTGCTTGTTTCTTGTTTCTTTGCGTTACTCTTGCTACCATATTACCACCATCAACTACACGCCTGACAAGCTATTTTACGGCGCCGTTACTCTTGCTCATACTCATTCATACCACCTGTATTTCACTATCTCTTCGCCGAACTAGTGCACCTATTAGGTGTGTTGGGGACACAAGAGACTTCTTGCTTTGTGGTTGCAGGGTTGCATGAGAGGGATATCTTTGACCTCTTACTCCCTGAGTTCGATAAACCTTGGGTGATCCACTTAAGGGAAACTTGCTGCTGTTCTACAAACCTCTACTCTTGGAGGCCCAACACTGTCTACAAGAATAGAAGCTCCCGTAGACATCAAGCTATTTTCTGGCGCCGTTGCCGGGGAGGAAAGGTAAAAGGTACTCACACTCCGGATCTCGGCTACTAAGAACTTTTCCGGCACCGTTGTAAGTACTCGAAGCTATTTCCTTTAGATCCTGCAATTGCATCTTTTTGTTTCTTGTTTACACTAGTTAGGCATAATGGACACCAATGAGCTTCTTATTCTATTTCCTGATTTAAGACATGGATGGTTTGATGCGAAAATTTAAAAACCTATGAAATCTTATTTACATGCTGGTAGTAATATTAGTATGAACGCTTTGAACACCATTGTTGATAATGATATAGAAAGTTCTAAGCTTGGGGAAGCTGGTTTTCATGATCTTTTTAGTCCCCCAAGCATTAAGGAGAAAATTTCCTTTGATGATACTTTACCTCCTATTTATGATGATTATAATGATAGTAGTCTTTTAGTACCGCCTGTTATGGAGGATAAATTTGATTATGATTACAATATGCCTCCTATATTTGATGATGAGAATAATAATGATAGCTACTTTGTTGAATTTGCTCCCACTATTACTAGTAAAATTGATTATGCTTATGTTGGGAGTAGTAATAATTTTATGCATGAGACTCATGATAAGAATGCTTTATGTGATAGTTATATTGTTGAGTTTGCTCATGTTGCTACTGAAAGTTATTATGAGAGAGGAAAATATGGTTGTAGAAATTTTCATGTTACCAAAATGCCTCTCTATGTGCTGAAATTTTTGAAGCTACACTTGTTTTATCTTCCTATGCTTGTTACTTTGCTCTTCATGAACTTGTTTATTTACAAGATTCCTATGCATAGGAAGCATGTTAGACTTAAATTTGTTTTGAATTTGCCTCTTGACGCTCTCTTTTGCTTCAACTACTATTTCTTGCGAGTGCATCATTAAAATTGCTGAGCCCATCTTAATGGCTATAAAGAAAGAACTTCTTGGGAGATAACCCATGTGTTATTTTGCTACAACACTTTGTTTTATATTTGTGTCTTGGAAGTTGTTTACTACTGTAGCAACCTCTCTTTATCTTAGTTTTGTGTTTTGTTGTGCCAAGTAAAGTCGTTGATAGTAAGGTTCATACTAGATTTGGATTACTGCGCAGAAACAGATTTCTTTGCTGTCACGAATATGGGTCTAATTCTCTGTAGGTAACTCAGAAAATTAAGTCAATTTACGTGAGCGATCCTCAGATATGTACGCAACTTTCATTCAATTTGGGCATTTTCATTTGAGCAAGTCTGGTGCCCTAATAAAATCCATCTTTACGGATCGTTGCGTTTTGACTGATTCTGCCTTTTATTTCGCATTGCCTCTTTTGCTATGTTGGATGAATTTCTTTGATCCATTAATGTCCAAGTAGCTTTATGCAATGTCCGGAAGTGTTAAGAATGATTGTGTCACCTCTGAACATGTTAATTTTTATTGTGCACTAACCCTCTAATGAGTTGTTTCGAGTTTGGTGTGGAGGAAGTTTTCAAGGATCATGAGAGGAGTATGATACAATATGATCAAGGAGAGTGAAAGCTCTAAGCTTGGGGATGCCCGGTGGTTCACCCTGCATATTCTAAGAAGACTCAAGCGTCTAAGCTTGGGGATGCCCAAGGCATCCCTTCTTCATCGACAACATTATCAGGTTCCTCCCCACGAAACTATATTTTTATTCGGTCACATCTTATGTACTTTACTTGGAGCGTCTCGTGTGCTTTTGTTTTTGTTTTTTGTTTGAATAAATGCTTGTGTGGGAGAGAGACACGCTCCGCTGGTTCATATGAACACATGTGTTCTTCGCTTTATCTTTTTAGTGTTCATGGCGAAGGTTAAAACTGCTTCGTTCATTTTTATATGGTTGGAAACGGAAAATGCTACATGTAGTAATTGGTAAAATGTCTTGGATAATGTGATACTTGGCAATTGTTGTGCTCATGTTTAAGCTCTTGCATCATATACTTTGCACCCATTAATGAAGAAACACATAGAGCTTGCTAAAATTTGGTTTGCATATTTGGTCTCTCTAAAGTCTAGATAATTTCTAGTATTGAGTTTTGAACAACAAGGAAGACGGTGTAGAGTCTTATAATGTTTTCAATATGTCTTTTATGTGAGTTTTGCTGCACCGGTTCATCCTTGTGTTTGTTTCAAATAACCTTGCTAGCCTAAGCCTTGTATCGAGAGGGAATACTTCTCATGCATCCAAAATCCTTGAGCCAACCACTATGCCATTTGTGTCCGCCATACCTACCTACTACATGGTATTTATCCGCCATTCCAAAGTAAATTGCTTGAGTGCTACCTTTAAAATTCCATCATTCACCTTTGCAATATATAGCTCATGGGACAAATAGCTTAAAAACTATTGTAGTATTGAATATGTACTTATGCACTTTATCTCTTATTAAGTTGCTTGTTGTGCGATAACCATGCTTACGGGGACGCCATCAACTATTCTTTGTTGAATATCATGTGAGTTGCTATGCATGTCCGTCTTGTACGAAGTAAGAGAGATCTACCACCTTAATGGTTGGAGCATGCATATTGTTAGAGAAGAACATTGGGCCGCTAACTAAAGCCATGATTCATGGTGGAAGTTTCAGTTTTGGACATATATCCTCAATCTCATATGAGAATAATAATTGTTGCCACATGCTTATGCATTAAAGAGGAGTCCATTATCTGTTGTCCATGTTGTCCCGGTATGGATGTCTAAGTTGAGAATAATCAAAAGCAAGAAATCCAAAATGCGAGCTTTCTCCTTAGACCTTTGTACGAGCGGCATGGAGGTACCCCATTGTGACACTTGGTTAAAACATGTGTATTGCGATGATCCGGTAGTCCAAGCTAATTAGGACAAGGTGCGGGCACTATTAGTATACTATGCATGAGGCTTGCAACTTGTAAGATATAATTTTCATAACTCATATGCTTTATTACTACCGTTGACAAAATTGTTTCATGTT
>NC_061508.1:123657654-123674773 GCF_022539505.1 Lolium rigidum
TTTTTTTTTTTGTAGGATTTAGATCCATAGAATTTTTTTGATTTCATAGGATTGTAATTTTGGAATTCCTACAAAAGATTCATTTGCATTATGTTTTGGAGGAAAATTTCCTTTCACTTAAACCTCATTTTACAATTCCTTTGAATCAAACAAACGCTTAGTCTTAATGCAGTGCCACGTCACGTTGTCGTGCTATTTGTTTATGCACTATGTTGCCGAGACAACACACGTACCCGTCACCTACAATTATTCCTAGTTTTTTAAATAAGGGATCCGAGATTTGATATGGCAAATTAGACTCGTTAAAATTTCACGTCATACTAGTGTATATCTCTATGATGCATATTATCATTTTGTATTAGAATAGTCTAGTTAAATTCATGGATTTGTAGAATCTTAATACAAATTTATGTACAAATTTCGTTTGGCATTAATTTTTCTAATTCTACTATGTGTTATGGTACGATATCTACCATCGTTGTGACATGCAGACATTTGCACACAAGGTGGGAGTTACGAAACATGACCGTTAGGAGACAGGCGGGCGACGCGGGTGGCGATCTCGCCACCCCAATACCGGCGACGGTGGAGCCGCCGCCCGGGGCGCCGGATCGCGAGCCGCTGGCTACCGTCTTGCCGGTAGACGGGTCGCCGGCGTCGGAGGTGCTGGGTGGGGTTTCTGACGACTCGCCTGAGCGGTCCATCGAAGGCCGTTTCTGGGCATTGCAATCGGAGGATGAAGAAGATGGTGGGAGTGGAGATGAGGAGGTGGAGGAGTCTGCAGACGAAACTTCGTCTGGTCGAGGAAGGTATCGCTTGGCTTCCTGTCACACACCATCGCCGTCGCGGGATGCGGATCTTGCGGAAGGTTCATCGGAGCTGAATCAGCGACAGTTGAAGAGGCTCCGACGGCGGGATGGTCAGCGTCTAGCGGCTCAAGCGGTGCTCTTCTTCTCGTCAGGCGAAGGTACGGGCTCCTTATCCTCCTCGTGTCTGGACAAGAACTCAAGACCAGTTGGTCACATGAACTTGCCGGTGATGGAGCCGTCGGTTTTCGTCGACAAAACAGTGGAAGGTTGGACGGTGGTTCGTCGGCGGCGTTGGTCGCCGGCGTCCGCCAAGCAGGTCCGTGATTCGGGGATTACGGTGAATTCAAAATCGCGGTCGGTGGGCCAAGACCGGTTGCGGGCTTGTGCACAGCGACCAAATAATTGTTCTGGCCCAAAACGTCAGGTTGGACCATCTCTCGATCTTTCGAAAGGTGATCGCATATCCAGAGTAGCCAGGGTCGGTAACGCGAAGGCTGGTTTTGCGTTTCAACGATTCCTAGGGTTAATCTGGAAGAAGTGTGAGGCGGCGGCTCCAGTGATCCGTCGTCGCACAGTTGAAGGCATCATGAGTGGAGATGGTGGCCGGGGATTCAATCCTGGGCGAGGTGGTTTTAATCCTGGCCGGGGAGGGTATGGCGGCGGTCGTGGGAACCATGGAGGCCGTGGGGACTTTGGTGGTGGACGCGGCGACTTTGGTGGTGGTCGCGGTGACTATGGCTTCGGTGGGGGGCGCGGAGACTACGGCAATGGTCGTGGAGGTTATGGCGCCGGTCGCGGTAGCTATGGCAGCAATCGTGAATATGTGCCGAGAGGTAGGTTCGGTCATGGGACTGGACGGAGCAATGCTGGCTATGGCGGACGTGGTCACCAGGGTAATGGCTTTGGTGGCTTTGGAGGAAATCGCCAGTTTGTACAGGGGGGATCAAGTGGATCGGCAGGCTCTGGTTCTAATGGCAATTGGGACAGCTATCGTTATGGAGGGAATCAGCAAAGGTGGAGCACAGGAAGGGGTGGCGCTGTGGTCAATCGGAGCAGGGGGCAAGATGCGGAGGGGGCTCTTAGAGGAGGTATTGATGCTGAGCTCTTGCAACAGACGGTCCAGGCGGTGGTGGCGGCAGTGACGGCAGCTACGAAGACAAAGGAGGTACCGGCTGTGCAACCTTTGGTGGCTGTGCAGGTTTCGGAACCGGCTTCCGTTGTGGCTGAGCCTGCTGAGGCTACGGTTACAAGGCCTAGCTCGTCGGCGTCACAACCGGTGGGGGCGACGCAGGTGATACCAGAAGGTTCGGAGATGATTGCTAATGACAATGAGAATGAGGGTCAGGGGGCTACTAAGAAGAAAAAGGATGATAAAACGGGTTGTTTTCGGTGCAAAAAGCCGGGGCATTATATTGATGATTGCCCTACACCATTCTGTGATATCTGTGAGTCTATCCATCATATCACATCTGCTTGCCACCTGTTAAATGCTCCAAAACCAACTGCGATTCTTCATGGGTATGCTAATGAGGGGCTTATGTTTTTTGAGCTTGCATGTGGTGTGTTCAAGGCTAAGGCAGAAAATCCCAAACTGGCAAAGGTAACTGTTGATGGTGTGACCTTAACTATTCCAGAGATTATTGATCAGCTCAAGAAAATTGTCCCTTCTGAGAAGTTTAACTGGGAGGTTTTTCATCTCAAGGACAATATTTACAGAGTTAAACTTCCCAGTAAGTTAGAAGTCCAGCGACTGAAGAATTTTGGCACCTACATTTGCACTGACAAGGAGGCTTGTTTGGCTTTTGATTCATGGTCATCTGTGGAGGAACCCCTATACATGCTTCCAGAGGTTTGGGTTCGTGTTTCGGGGCTGCCATCGGATGTTAGATCGGACTATCTAACCCTATGGGGAGTGGGAACTTTATTTGGTAAAACTCTGGATGTGGATATGGCCTATACTCGAAAGAACAAAGTGCTCAGAATTAAGATTGGATGCTTGGATCATAGACTTATTCCCGCTGATAGTGATATGTTCATCAGGAGAGGGTTCTATAAGTTACGCTTTGAAGTGGAAATTGAGGAACAGTCAAAGGAAGTTAATATGGTGGATGCTAGTAATGGTTCGGATGGAAATAATGGGGATAATCAGGGTAAAGAAAAGAATGGAGATGCTAAGGACATGGACATGGATAATAAGGAAAAAGATACAGAGGTGGCACCTAAAGGTAATGCTCAAGATGGATCAAATTCACATAATGGAAAGGAGGGTATGCAAGAACAAGGTGATTTTTTAGAGGCTATTCAATTTGGGTCTTTGGATGCTAAATGTGCCTCTCCAGGTATTTCGTATTCTGCAAAAAATTTGAATCCAATTGACCTTGTTTTCATCCCTAAATCTAATACCAAAGTTTATGCACAAAATGATAGTTTGAATGCGGTTTCCTATGTAGATTTGCTGCAAAGGGGAGATTCCCCCGGTTTGTTGGGCGTTGGGACCGGTGAACCCGGTCAGTTCCCTGCTATTGGGCAGGAACTGCCTGTCGTCACACCGGTATGCCATGCAGCCAATGGGCAGTCTCCAGCTGGCCGACAGCTGCCGCAGGCCTGCGCTGAAGCTGGTGCCACACCTGCATGGCATGCGCCACCATCTGCTGGCCGACAGGAGCGGCAGGACTGCACGACACCTGCATGGCAGACAGCCATTGGGCAGCCATCAGCGGACGGACGGAAGCCGCAGGTCGCCGGGTCCCCAGGCGCGTCGCCACATGCGGATGGTAGGCTTGATGTGCCTGTCCATCGCATGCTGGCAGATGCATGTGAGAGCATGGATGGTGGAGCCGGATCTTCTGCGCCGAGGAGAGGAGTAGCGCCGGTTGCGGCGTCTCTGTCTACGCTACAGAGGATCCTGCCGGGGGCATCCAGTCAGCCTGGACGGCGCACGTCTGACGAGGCTAGTCTGACGCCAATCATTGGCAACAGTATGGCTGGATCGGCTGTGCCTCTTACTGATGGGGTCTTCGGTGAGTCTGGTGGTGATAGACATACCTTTTTTATAGATGACTTGAAATTCGTTTTGTCACAGCCTTATGAGTGTGAGGCTGATGTAGCTGTACATGCTGATTTTAAATGTGCTAATGCAGGAGTGGGTTTAAGTGGTTCTTTGGGTCCGGCCAAGAAAGGTTCATCGGAGGAGGTATTGTCAAAGGCTAAGGGGGTTCTTCCAGGCATGGGTATGAAAGAACAGATGGGGGTTGCCTCATCTCCAGTGTCTTCTGGTAAGCATCTAGATACTCCTGGTTTATGTACAAGGTTGATGAAAGACGGGGTGAGTTTATCCTTAATTGAAGATTCTACTAATAATATGACAGTTCGTCCTACTATGGAAGAGGTTATTGCTTTTGGTGGAATTCCTCAACCTACAGTGGGTGTGAGATCTAGCACTAGATTGGGTGGCCAGCCTGGTGGTGATATGCTTCAAATGGAGAAGGCTATGAGGAATGCTCAGTTGAGGGATATTCCTTCGTGTGTAGGTAAGTCTATGCCTCCTAAATTTTCAATTGTTAATATTCCTGATGATGAAATTAGGCATAAGGCGGAACGATTGGGTATTTCTTTAGGTAAATCTGAAGGAGAGGTAGTGAAATCTATTAAAGGAATTAAATTGCTAGAAGAAGAACGAATATTAACTATTCTGCAGAGAAATATAGATGAGTATGTTAATAAGGAGGAGGACCCTTCGGAACTTGTGATGTCTAAAGTTTCTACCCTATGTGATGATCTGGTTGAGGATGATTGCATCCCATTGGATTTAGATGATCATTTGGAACATGTAAATCCTGTAATTAAGGACAAGAAAACTAGGGTTAGGAAAACCTATGATACTAATAACATTCGTAAAAGTACGAGGAGAAGAATTAAGAGACAATTTTCATGATGCAAAATATAAAAGGTATGAATTGGAATCCTGGGGGGTTTGGGGATACTGCCAAGCATTTGTTTGTAAAAGAGGCGATTAGAGAACATAAATTAGACTTTGTAGCCTTATTGGAGACTCGGAAGGTCTAATTTCTCTATTCCTTTTTTAAATCAATTGGCTGCGGGGTATAGCTATTCCTGGTTTTGTTTACCACCACATGGTCGATCGGGGGGTATTTTGGTTGGTATTAATTCAGACACTCTCGAGGTGCTCAAGGTGAGTACTGGAGATTTTTGTGTTAAGTTGCATATTAGGTGTAAATGGGATGGTTTCCAATGGATCTTAGTGCCTGTCTATGGGGCTGCCCAAGATGCACACAAGGCTGAATTTTTAGCGGAATTGGTCAGAATTTGTGAGACTGAAACATTACCTATGTTGGTAGGTGGTGATTTCAACATTATTCGAAAATGTGAGGAAAAAAATAATGATAATTTTAAAGCTCGTTGGCCTTTTGTATTTAATGCCATTATTGAACATTTAAACCTGCGTGAAATTGCTCTTTCGGGAAGACAGTTCACGTGGGCAAGTCGTCGTGAAGTGCCAACTTTTGAGAAATTGGATAGAGTGCTCGCTTCCATTTCCTGGGAACAAAAATTCCCTCTTGTTACTGTGCGTGCGTTGACAAGAGCGGATTCGGACCATACTCCGATTCTTATTGACTCAGGGGTGAAAGCACATTTGGGTAATAAGCCAAAGTTCTCTTTCGAGTTGCATTGGTTGCGACAAGATGGGTTCTTTCAAATGATTGAAAAGGAGTGGAAGTCCGTTTTTGTGGGGATGAATCCAATGGATGTATGGTTGAATAAATTAAGACATATGAGAAAATTTCTTAAAGGTTGGGCAAAGAACCAAAGTGGGCAATATAAAAAAGAAAGAGATAGGTTAATAGGTATTATTGATGGGTTAGATTTGAAGGCTGAAAAAAAGGTTTTATCAGTGGTAGAGAGAGAATTGCTAAAAGATGCAAATGATAAGCTAAATAAATTACGAAGAGAGGAAGAGTCTAAATGGGCGCAGAGAGCTAAAGTTAAACACATCCAAGAAGGGGGGAGCAATACGAAATATTTACATTTGATTGCAAATGGGAAACATAGAAGAAAGAAAATTTTCCAATTGGAACAACAGGAAGAAACTATTGTTGGGGAAGATAATTTGAAGGTGTACATTACTGAGTTTTATAAAAAGTTATTCGGGGCACCGACATCCAACAACATCTCTTTGGTAGAGGAAGAGGTGCAGGACATTCCTCAGATATCGACTGTTGAGAATGCGATCTTGACAGCTTCTTTTTCTGAGGAAGAGGTTCATAAGGCACTTTTTCAAATGGAATCTAATAAAGCGCCGGGGCCTGATGGTTTCCCGGCAGAGTTTTATCAGAAATTTTGGGTAGTAATAAAAGATGATTTGATGGCGCTGTTCAATCACTTCAGTATTGGGGATTTGCCTCTCTACAAATTGAATTTTGGCGTCATTACTTTATTACCCAAGAAAGAGGATGCGGTGCAAATACAACAATATCGACCTATTTGCTTACTAAATGTGTGTTTTAAACTCTTTACCAAGGCCAGTACTAATCGTATTACGGGAATTGCTCCACGGGTCATAAGACCAACACAATCCGCTTTTATGCCGGGAAGGAATATTTTAGAAGGGGTGGTCATTCTTCATGAGACTATTCATGAGTTACATACTAAGAAGCTGGATGGGGTTTTATTTAAGATTGACTTCGAAAAGGCATATGATAAAGTGAAATGGTCATTCTTACAACAGACTTTGAGGATGAAGGGGTTTGCTCCTGAATGGTGTAGGATGATCAGTCAATATATCCAAGGGGGTAGTGTAGGAGTAAAGGTAAACGATGACATTGGTCATTATTTCCAAACAAAAAAAGGTTTGAGACAAGGTGATCCTTTGTCGCCTATTCTCTTTAATATTGTGGTGGACATGCTTGCCATTTTAATTGAGAGAGCGAAAAGTGAAGATCAGGTAGGGGGCCTTATTCCTCATCTTGTTGAGGGGGGAATCTCTATCCTACAATATGCTGATGATACTATTATTTTCTTGGAACATGATCTCCAGAAAGCGGTGAATATGAAACTTATTCTTTGTCTTTTCGAAGAGCTATCCGGGCTTAAAATTAATTTCCACAAGAGCGAGATTTATTGTTTTGGGAAGGCAAATGAGGAGGTAAACCAGTACAAACAGATCTTTGGATGTGACGCTGGGTCCCTACCTTTTAAATACTTAGGCATTCCTATACACTTTAGAAAGCTTAGAATTTCTGATTGGTATCCAGTGGAGACCCGATTTGAGAGCAAATTGGGATGCTGGAAAGGCAAATTATTGTCCTATGGGGACAGACTTGTCCTAATCAATTCGGTTTTAACAAGCTTACCGATGTTCATGTTATCTTTTCTAGAAATACCTGTTGGGGTAAGGAAAAGATTGGATTTTTATAGATCTCGCTTCTTCTGGCAATCCGAGGAAAATAAAAGGAAATATAGGCTCACCAAGTGGAATATTGTCTGCAGACCCAAGGATCAAGGGGGTCTTGGTATTGAGGTCCTTGAATTAAAAAATAGATGTTTATTGAGTAAGTGGCTTTATAAACTTCTTAACGAGGATGGGGTGTGGCAGGAGTTACTGCAGAATAAATATCTTAGACATAAGACCTTATCCGGGGTACAGACTAAACCAACAGACTCTCCCTTTTGGAAGGGATTGATGAAGGTTAAGGACGATTTTTTTAGAAGGGGTTTTTAAAAATAGGTAATGGTACCAATACTCGGTTCTGGGAAGATACCTGGTTAGGTACTACTTCATTAGCACAACAATATCCATCCTTATATAATATTGTGCATCACAAGAATGTAACAGTAGCCCATGTGTTAGCCCAAACGCCTCTGAATATCAGTTTCAGAAGGTTGTTGATGGGAAACAAATGGTCTTTATGGTTGCAGTTATGCCGAAGACTTATGAGGATTAATTTATCTGATGAGAAGGATCAGTTTGTTTGGAAATTGACATTGAATGGCGTGTTTTCAGTGAAATCTATGTATGAGGATCTTATGAATGACCATACCCCTTTTTTGAGAAAATATCTTTGGAAAGTTAAAGTTCCTTTAAAGATAAAAATATTTATGTGGTTCTTAAGTAATAAAGTTTTACTTACTAAAGATAATTTAGCCAAAAGAAGATGGAATGGTTGTACAAAATGTGTTTTCTGTGGTGAGCAGGAGACTATTGAGCACTTGTTCATCACTTGTCCTTTAGCGAAAATTCTTTGGCGTACGATTAATTTTACATTTGCTCTCCCACCTCCGACCAATATTACTAATATGTTTGGTAATTGGCTAAATAGAGTTGATAGGCAATCAAAGGCTTTCATCCGTATTGGGGTTTCTGCCTTATGTTGGTCTATCTGGAGGACAAGGAATGATATTATTTTTAACAAAAAAACTTCTTTTCACTTTTTGCAGGTTATCTATATGGTGTCACATTGGGTCCAGTTGTGGGCTCTACTGTCACCGGAGGGACAGCGGGATGCTATGGCTATTGGATGCACACGGCTCCAGATGGTCGCTCAGGATATCTTGTGCCAGGCTGGCTGGCGGCACAATAGACGGCTACAATGATGCGTAGTCTCTCTTTTTTTGTTTTCTTTCGCTGGTTGATTCTTGTATCAACTCTTGGCGATGACTGAATTGTTTTAAATTGTGTACTCTCAAACTTTTTAGTAAAAGGCCGTGTGCATGCATCATCATGATGCAGAAGCCGGGTTCTTCCCCATTTCGAAAAAACGATATCTACCATCATTATTTGTGTGACACACAAGGTTTTTTGAATGCATGTAATGCATAATAGAACTGGCTATTATACCTCCATTATGGATAGTTTTAGGTGGAATCGACGACAATTGTGCTCGATTAGGACTTCTTATCCATTGTGTTGGCACTTCTTGTTGTGGAGCGTTTACCAGTGATGACGATCTTCTCTCCAGCAATGGTGCGAGATCATCTGATCTTGATGGAGTGAAGTGGTGCCGTGAGTTTGATTCTCGAATCTTGAGTGGATTTGGCCTTTTGGCGAGTGTGGGCATCACCATGTGACGTGGTGTTGGTATTGCTGTATGATTTTGGTCCGATTTCTCGCTAATTAACTGAACACCTTCTAATGGATTAGGCAAAAAAAAATTACCTTTGGTCTGAACCAAAAATGAAGCTTTTTCCAAATTTTTGCAGCATCTTCAGGGCGAACAAATTCCCAGGGAAACAGCACACCCATCAGGTTTCATCTTCATCCATTGTATCATCATTGCGATCAATAGATTTGACGACCACTGGGCTCGATCATGGCCAGGCCAGGACCGGCAACCACTAGGATTAGCGCTTCTGATCCGTCGTGTTTTGTTTGCCTCGGCAACAGGGTCCCGTTCCCAGTTAGTTCACGCACAGTCGCCGTCGAGGTAGGCCATGTTGCCGGGCCGACGAGGAGCCTACCCACAAGGCCACCAATGGCGGCACCGCCCTCGTGTTCCCTGCGCGCCGGGACACCGCGAGCCCACGCCATCTTTGCTCGTCTGCACGGCCGCGGCACCGTCCCTGTCATTGACAGTTCGAGAGGCAAATTCTCCTCGCCGTCTCTGTCTCGATCTTCCGATGGAGAGCCGGAGGCCCGGGAACGCAGCGACGGCGATCTGTGCCGGAATCGGTCTGGGATTGGATCGCTACACCTGGACTGCAGCCAGAACCGGCACCGGAGCTTTTGTCTGGAGCGCAGGGGACTGCTTTTCGGCCGACCGCCGACCGCGCGACCGAGGTGGACGCTGATCAGGACAGAAAATTTACGTCGATCAGATTTTCTGTTCATGCAGATACACGAACTAGCATTGACAGGTAAAGTTTCTGTGTGAAAAATTGTCATGGAAAGAGAGAGTATTCCTCGGTTTAGCAAAGAGAAATGTTGCTAGGTTCTGAATATACTCCGCTAGCTGGTCCCATAGTTCTGTACTTCCACAAGATTGGGCAAATTTAATTCATCCCAGACAAATGGACCTCATTCGAGCAGAGGATCAAAGGAGGGCCACCGCCCTGAGCGAGCCCATGACCCGGCGTATTCATAACTTCATATCCTGATGCCAGCCAGCGCATACATACACAGTAGCTCCGCTTACGACAGCTGATTGTACATGAACATCTAAGTACAGTACAAGATCTTGCATAATTGCGTGCAACCCTACTGCTACCGGCCTACCACCTCAAATATTTGTCGCATTTGTTAAAACAAAACTATTTGTCGCATACGTTTGCATGATCAATTAACTTATCTAGCTTAATCTGTGCAGCTTATACCAAAAAAAAAGCTTAATTTGGGATCTTACGATACAGTAGAATATGTATCAGACTACAGTGAATTCCTGGACATGTACTCATTGATGATGGAGTGACAGTGATCAATCAAACTCAACAGGCTTGACCAACTTAGAGCATCTGCAGTTATGTCCCCTAGCGTTCGGTCAGATCAGGTGTTTGTGGGGCGTCAGGCACGAACGGCTCCACTGCCCAGACGCGGACTGAGATCCAGTGCCTTGCCTATATGAAGGCACAAATGAACAGTGAGGTGCCTTGCCGATTTGACCGTTGGATTGAAAACGAACACACCAGATTTGGAACTTACCAATGTGTTGTAGTTGGCCCTGTAGCAAAACTGTTCATATTCATCCAACCATAGATTGTTGATCTAAAATTCAGGAAAGGGGAGCAAGGCACCATACTGTTTATTGGTGCCTTGGCAGAGGCAAGGTATTGGATCTCAGTCCGCCCAGACGCACCCCCTATATGGCGAACAAAAAAGGTTTTTTGCCATATAATTCACACTGACACGCCGTAAAGTCCGGCCATATATATTAGAATACCGAGTGAATCGAAAGGATATCAAATGAAAGTGGGCTCATCCGAGACTGGTGTTGGCTGCGGCTCTTCCATGGAAGAGGACTCATTCATCGCCGCCATTGCCACCGTTGTTGGAGATGATGTTATTGTCTGTGCCCGCCGGCGTTGCAAGATGGGAACCCCTTCCTCCATGTACCATGCCTTTGTCTTCTTGTCCATCTTCGTCATATCGACAGTCATGTAAACAAAGTCTTCCATTCCTTCACTGCAACCCATTCCTTCTCGAGCTCGATCTTGATGTCTTTTTTGTTCAACATATCCTTCAGCCTTGTGTCGCTCTTGACATATGAGAGTGGATTTGGTAACCGCGTGTATACGTGAGCACGCATTCATCACCGTTGGATTTGCTTTCAGATTCTCACTTTATGGGGAGATGTTGACGGCCATCACACGGCATCGAATCTACTTAGTGGACCACGCGGAGTGAGCTCATGATTTGGCGCAGCAATCTAGGCGAGCTGCAACCGCTAGCGGACATCATAATTCGGAGTTTTTAGTGCTTTCTGTGCTGGTTTGGAATCATCTCTTGGAACGAAAGCTCCCAACGAAATCAGCCGAATAAAGCTAATTAGTATCTCCTGTAGCTCAATACTCCAACGAATAATCCGGCTTGGGAAGAAGTGGGCATCGGGTGATTCCGTTGACCGCCGACCGCCGTCGGCCCTCTCTTCGACATAGCTCAGCACGAAGGGCCCAGGGGCAGCTTGTGGCTCGTCCTGTGCTGGAGGCCGAGCGCGATGGCGGCGACGTGGCGGTCCTCCATCTCGAGGCGCTCTCGTCCCTTACCCTTGCGACAGTAGGCCGCGAAGCCCTCTCCCTGTTCGGCTACCTTGCCCATCGCTGCAGCAACGCCCAGCAGCACCGGTGGTGGGGCGGGGACAGCGACGGGGACAAGGAGAGGCTCCGGGCGGCGGAGCTTGAGCGCGGGGGCAGGAGAAGCAGCGGGCGCCTGCTGCTGGGCCTTGCGCACGGAGGGTCCGGGCGGATGCGCACGCGTCCCGTCCAAGCTCACCGACGCCGCCCCTGTGAACTCGCCAAGGAGAGCTGCGCACCGCCCCGCGCACCCGTGCCTGTCGGTGATGGCTCCGGGGTCGCCGAACACCGAGTCCTGGAGCCGTCCCGCGTCGACGGCGGCGGGCAATCCGTGGCGGAGCACCGAGTACTGGAGCCGTGCGTTGGACTGCTCCGCCGCCGCACCTAGCAGCCACGCCTCCAGCTCGTGCTTGTGCGGCATCATCCCCTCCCAGGCGAGGTCCTCATCTTCGAGGCTACTTCGCGCGACCACATGGCGTGTGCCGCTGCTCTCCCTCGGCGGCTTCGGCCTACCGGCGCGTGGTTGATCTCCGTCTGGAAGCTGGATGAGAGAGAGGTGGATTTGGGGGATGGAGGAGAGGTGAGGCCGCGAGGCGATAAGATTGTGTGATGAGGAATTGGGGATTAAAATTGGGCAGCACATGTTGGATAGGCCGAGGCTGCCGCATGCACTTTCCCAGCTTAACGTTTTCTGAACGGTGTTAGCCACGTGTTGGACACGCACCGCGTGCTCACGTATACACCCGGTTACCAGGCTTCTTTTGCTTGATATATAGCACATGCAGCCTTGCACGACGTGACCTCACCGAGGCACTTGTCAATGATTGAACCCTCTCTGATAGGGCAAATGTGTCCGATCTTTCGATGAGATGAAGATAGATCAATTGGTTGGTGGAGTTCGTGCTTGACGATCCGACTACATGTGCCAAGCTCGTGCGCCAATGCAATCGCTAGGACAATCTCCGGAAGTTACAGATCTTACGAGAGCATGATCAGCCTGACCAGAAGGTCTTAATTCCTTTCCTGAAATCGAGAACAAGTAAGAACTAAAGATGTAATCAGAATATTGCGGATAAAGATGAAAGCTTGATTGATAATGGTGGGATTCCGAATAGTTGTTCTTGTTCTGGGTGTTGTCCTCAAAATAGGTACACCAGAGTTGCAGCAATCGGCTAACTTTTAGTCTAATCAAAACAAAATTCTAATGACGGCTACAGAGGGATATATTTGGAGGAAGTGAAGGGATTTTCGTCCATCCAGCTAGGTTGGCCAAAAATACACCTAAATGGGCCTTCCTCCACTCATGTGGCCTCTTAAAATCTTCTAAAATACCTAATCCAACGGTCTTGCCCATAAAATAAGGTGATGCAACACCAAAAGTAACTCTTGGATGAATTTTTTTTATTTTCGTGGGTTTTAGGGGATTTCAAGAGGCCATATCAAGTGGTATCAGATTTCAGGTTGCTCGGTGAGATTTTATAGTTTTCCTAATGTAGATTGCATCGCCACGAAAAATCCAAAAATATATTAGGTTTAGATCATCCATCCCATAGCCCCTGCCGAGCCAGTGCATGATCTTTTTAGTTTTTGCGTTTTGAGTCTTTGTCTTCATTCTTCGTGTCGCGTGCTGGTCTTAGCGCCTAGAGTATTTAGAGTTTCGAGTTCTGGTCATAGTAGTCACGTCGCCGCTGTAAAATCGCCGCTTGCAGTCCTCGCCATATCACCGCCACCATACACTTCCGCCACACCTCCCATCACCTCCTTGTTGTGCTCCTTTTCTTCCCATCATCGTAGTTTCTTTTTTGATCTCCGTTTCAGAGTTTTTTCGGGTTCCAGATCCATTTTCTTGGTCAATTTTGCATTTTCCGTCGAAATCCTCGTAGTTGTCTAGCTGAAAAAAAACTAGTCGCCCGACCTTAGAGGTCTCTACCCTTGAGCGCATGTGTAGATTCAAAAAAAAAGGTGACCGGACCATAGGTGCCTCTATCGTTTAGCGCCAGGTTAGATTTCAAAAAAAATGGTCGCCCTATCATAGGTGCCTCTATCCTCTACAGTGTAGGTTCAAAAGAAAAGAAATTTGTCGCCCGACCATAGGTGCATCTATCCTCTAGCGCCAGGGTAGATTCCAAAAAAAACTAGGCGTTGTGTATGTCCTCTAGCGCCAGTTTAGTTGTCTGTTACATTTTGTGCCGCTCGTGACCTCATTGGTGATTTAGGCTCGCGTCCCTAATACGATCTAGTCTAGGACCAGCACAGTTCGTTGTTGAGAGTTTACTCAATTGGCATCACTAATTTTATTATTGTGCCACCACATCACTATATTTTTCCTTCCCAGAGCTCCATAGATTTCTCCACGTGCTTTGTGTCGACACCTGGTAATCGCTTTGTGCAATTTTGGGGAGAAGCTGATCTTTGTTGGTTGCCATATCACCTTCCTCCTGTTTGGTAAGAACTTGCAAGAGCTTTGTATTTTGCTTGATGAATTACACGTGATCCCACCATATTTATGTACCTGTTCGGCATATACACTTGTGCTTTTTTGGGTACTAACCATGACAGGAATTGAAGACCAATCCGTAGACACGAAAATCATGACGACTACGGAGATGCATGTGCAACCATTTACAAGAGATCATGATCAGGTTATTTCTTTACCAGTTTATGAGAGTAGATATAATCCTTCTGCTTATTTTGATTGGGAGTTTGAAGTCAACTATATTTTTGGATGCCATGATTTTACTGAACATGAGAAAGTAAAAAATGCTGCTAGAGTTTTTACATGGTTCGATTCCGTTTGGTGGGATGTGACTTATAAAGAAACCGTTGATAATAAACCTACTACTTGGGAAAATTTAAAATATGTTTTGAGACATAGATTTTTGCCTCGTTCATATCAACGTGAAATGATCCGCAAACTTAAACGGTTAGAACAAGGTAGTAACACCGTGCATGTTTATTATCAGGAATTTAAATCTTACAGGGTACCGTTGTGATATAAAAGAATTTGAGGAAAATACTAGAAACATGTTTTTCAACGGCTTGAACCCTGATATAAAGGTTATGTTTAAGTATATTCATCGTTCTACTATTGGTATAAATGTTCACGCTTGTGCTTTTGAGAAACACATACATGAGAAAACGTTGGACCATTCTGACCCCTTCAATTCATGCACAATAGCACCAGTTGTTTCTTCCAACGTTTCACGCATGAATATTGTTGGCGAGTCGCACGGCCGCAAACTTGTGATACGCCGCTACGAATATATTCTAAGTCGGATTCAAAAGGTAAAAATAAAGATACTGATTTTGTCCCTCTACATGTGAATGATGAATTGCATGATGATCTACATATTTCATGTGATGATTTGTCTATTGTGTTGATTGAGAATAGCGTTGTTGCTTTGAAACTATCTTCCGATCAATCCATTGAGATGCTTACTGGTTTTGTTACTTCACATGAAATTGGTCAATACCATGTTGACACTAATATGCCATGTGTTGAGTTTGCTGATGATTTGGGCACACCGCCTATATTAGAGGATAATATTACTGATTTGCAAGTACCATGTAATCAAACCACTGAGATTGATGTTGTTTTGAACGCAATTAGTAGTGATTTCAATTCTTCTTTGACTATGTGTGCGTCCACTGAAATTACTAATGCTTAAATGAATTCTTCTATTGATTTAAATACACCCATTGAATTGCATGCTACGATACCAAATGTTTTGGGTGCTTCTTTTGCGGACATTCATTCATCTATCAATTCGAGTGCACCAAATGAGTTACATGCTAAGAGAGATTTTGAGTTGGATTATCAATTGATCACTTTAATCCATCTTGGAATATGAGTGCACCCAATGAAATTATCATTGATATGACTAGAAATCTTTTAGTTGACTCTATTTACGAGAGACCTACAGATTTGTGTGTACCATGTTCCGATTTTCATTCCTCTATTGATATGAGTGTGCCAACGGAGAATTTTGTTATCGAGAATGACTATGTGTATTAGGTAATTGTGCAAATGATATACCAACTATGTTGAATCCACCTACTGAATTTAATTCTTCCATAGCTATGAGTGCACAAACTAAAATTCTTTATAATGATAATGCACCGTGTGACTTGAAAATTGACTCTAGTATGGATCATATAAAACTAGTGATGAACAATGAAGTGTTGGCTAAGATTTCTCATGCTAAGTCTTTGTATTCTGTTATGATGGATCTACCTATATCTTTGTCACATGCTAGACATAAAATTGATGAACTTCCCTGTTTAAAGAGTGTTTACGTCCCTGATGTTACTTTCAATTTGGTTGGGGAATATGTCAGCGCCAATGTTTTTATGGTGCATAGGTGTCGAGGGTTCTCCTCGGAAATGCCCTCCGTTTGGGGCTTAGGGTAGATGGAATCCTGTAGGCTGACACGAGACATCGGTTATCAAACAAGGTGAGAAAGCGATTTACCCAGGTTCGGAGCCCTCGATGAGGTAAAACCCTTACGTCCTACCTGTCTGATCTTGATTATGAAAATATCGGGTTACAATGGGATGCCGAAGGTTTCGGATGTGGTCTCGTCGAGAGGCTAAGTGCTACGAATAACTAGCTCTGGACTTATGGTGGCTAAAGTTGCTAAGATTGTGTGTGTCCCTCGGCAGCCCCTCTCCTGGCCCTTATATAGGGGGCCAGGTCTTGAGAGATTTGCCCGGGTACGACTAGGTTACAAAGGACCCTAGTTCTAGACTTTCCTTGTATTCTTCGTTTGTTTGTCTTGTTCTTCAAGGAACCTTCTTCGGCACCGACGTAGTGGCCCACCTTGCTATCGGTTGTCTTCATGGGCCTCCAGTTGGGTCGTACAGGATAGGGCAATAATAGTTACCCGAAGGGTAATGCCCACGTCAGTAGCCCCCGAGTGTCTAGCCGAAGATATTTCGGGTAGAGACTAAAGCATGCCTCCTCCGAATGTTCTTCTCTCTTGATAATTCTTGTCCTCCTTGTAATAGCATCATCTCCTTTTATCGGGTGCACGTCCAGCGTTCCCGATGGGAGTAGCCCCCGAGTCTAGGTACAGATGCTTGCAATCCGTGCGTAGAGTCAAGTTGTGCCACTCAAATGTCTTCTTCTGCCAAAGCTTTCTGCGGATCTTCATAGGTCATCCGATACATTTGCATCGGGGCTTCAATTTTCCAAGTAAAGGTTTAATGCGTAAAGGATATTGAGTAACGTGCCCAGCTTTGCTGGTTAACTGCCGATGGCAAAACAACGCTACTCTACACAGAATCAAGTCCCCGGGCATGATCCTGGAGTGCAAAAAAGTTTGTCGGGTGCGCAATCGGCGCTCCCGATGGGAGTAGTCCCCGAGTCTAGGTACGGATGCTTGCAATCAGTGCGTAGACTCAAGTCAAACGATTCAATTTTTCTTCAAGTCTAAATTTATCGGGTGCGTGCCCAGCGCTCCCGATGGGAGTAGCCCCCGAGTCTAGGTGCGGATGTTTGCAACCGTGCATAGACTCAAGTTGATCCACTCAATGATTTTAATATTTCCTCGGATGCTTCAATCAAAGTC
>NC_061508.1:123674873-123695551 GCF_022539505.1 Lolium rigidum
TTCTCTTTGGACACCTTTCATGACATCACTGATGACGTCACCACTGATGTGGTTTGATTGACAAGATGTGACCTGACGGGCCCACCCTACTTCTGCGCGGGCAGTTTTAGGAAATGACCAGTGCTTGTGCATTGACCGAGGCGCCTCCTCGATTTCCGCACATCGTGGGAATAATGGGCCGCCGGTTCCGTTTTCTTTAGGGCGACACGTGTACGACTGGATCTCTGTCCACCTCCCATGATGTGCGTGGGTTATGGCCACGATTTCCCATCAGCTCATGCTATAAATAAGGGGCCTCCCCATTGTTTTTACTTTTCACGCTTCCACACTGCTCATCTTCTTCCTCAGCCTTTCCTTTCACCTATGTCCCTTCTCTCAAGAGCTCCGGACGCCATGGGCAAGAAGAAGAGCACCAGCGCATCAGGCCCGAACAAGGTCAGCCGCGATTGAAGCGCCTCCACCATTTCCAATCGCGAAGTGAACAAGCTACGCTCCCTCGGTCTCATCTCTTCATCTGACAACAACATTCATCTCCCAGGTCCATCTTCTCGCCCAAAGCCCCCTAAGGGCTTCACTGTTATGTTTGTCGCCTTCCTGTTTCGTGGGCTTTCTCTTCCTGCCCACGAATTTCTTCGTTCCCTTCTCTTTTTCTATGGGATCCAGCTCTGGCAGGTGACCCCAAATTCCATTCTCCATCTCTCCATTTTCATCACTGTATGCGAGGCTTTCCTAGGCATTGATCCCCACTGGGGTTTATGGAGGAAAATCCTCTATGTCAAGCGTCATAACGACAACAATGGCCCTCCCGTTGTTGGTGGCATTGGCTTTGTTGTTAGAAAGGAGGTTGATTACTTCAACTTCCCGATGAAAGAATATGTCCAGGGCTGGCGCCACAAATGGTTCTACCTGCGAGATATCCCAGCATCTGGGCGGCGCTCCAACCTTCCTCCGTTTGAAGACGTTCTGGTGGCTCAGCTGAAGAAGTCCTGGCAAAACATCTTGTCTCCCGAAGAAAGTGTTGTAGCTGATAAACTGTTCAAACAGGTTGTAGACCTAAAGAATACAGGAGGCTTAACGATGTGCGGCACTGAGGTAGTCTCGGTGTTCCTAAAACGTTGGGTGCAGCCGCTGATGTCCCGACCTCACCAGCTGTGGATGTATGTTGGTAAGGACGACAAGTCCAGAGTCAGCTCAACCGACCTGTCGGATGACGAACTTCGCGACGAGGTGCATCGTGTTACTTGCTTCAGCATGAAGGACAACATTGTCCTGACTTCGGCTCGCCCTCCATATGATTTCAAGCACCTTCCAGCTGAGGTAATCTTCACTGCACTTGCTTTAATTACTATTGTTATTCTGCTTTCTGATCTTCTACTAATTTTTTCATCTGTCAACAGGCCTCCACCGTAGCTCAATGTTATCCTCCTACACCCGAAAGTGGTGTAGAACTAGAGGACGATGATGACGACTCCAAACAGACCGAGGACGCCCAGCACGCCCTTGAGGATAGCAACGTCCAAGGGGATGAAGCCCCTGAAGACGATGTTTTCACCAGGAGTAGGCGGTGCAGGAGGATAAATGAAGACTTGATCACAACGGCTGAATCGAGTCCTAGCGGACAAGATGATGATGCCGATGAAACTGCATCACCTCCCCCTGCTGCGACAGGCTTTTTTGCTGCCGAAGATGACTTGGACCTGTGAGTGTCTATTTTTCTCTTTGCAACTAACCTTCTTTGTTTCGCATGATGAATGTCCTTGCTTTTCAAGCAGCTCTGGCGACGACGATGAACTCCCTGTCGCAAAGAGGGCTAAGTTACTCTCCGGGAAGGCCGAGTCAGCCAAGGAATCGAATCCTTCGCCTGCCGAACCGACGCCGCCCTCAAGGACGACCGTGGTGAAAATTCCGGTGCCGAAGGTGATTCCTCCTGGCAACGCCCCTGTTCCACCAGCTGCCCGTGACCATGTAAATAAATTATTTAACTTGACTTTCTTCTTTTACGATGGATTTCCATACTCGGCTAAAATTCTTTGACCTTTCCCTCACAACGAATTTATGCCACAGTTAACGTTGTGGCAGATTTTGCTGATCAATTCACTCGCCTGGAGTCTTAGAATGTTCAGCTTTGGAAGACCATCAAGATTTCGGCGGACCAAGTGCTGGAGGCTAACAAGCTCACAGCCGATGCCCAAAATGAAAACAACTTGCTGAAAGATGAACTGAAGAAGCTGAAACAGAAGATGAAGGATGAGCATGATGCCAGACGCGAGGCTGCTACTGCCGGTAAAAAGGAAGGCGCCCTCCGCGAGTCTATCACGAACTTGCTTAGTAAGTTCCTTCGCATTTAAGTGCGAGATATTTCTGCGATACTGTCCTCCAGATTGCTTATTCTCCATTTTTCAGGTGCTACCGACGTGCCTATCAATCGAGCACGCAAGCTTCGAGAGGACTCGATGTCAGACGCGCTCTCGCTCGCCACTGATGCCAATATCCAAGTTCTTGAACTGCTGCAGAAAACTTAGGGAGCACTGTCGAGGTTGTTCTCGATGATATTTCCGAAGATAAAGCAAGACAAGACTCTTGGCGAGATGGCAGACGCTTTCTTCATCGACCCTTCTGAGCCTATAGAGGTACTAAAGCGGCGCTCCCGTTTGTTTGGAGCAGTCCTTACATTTCAACTGCTGATGGGTCATGGGCTAGGCTCCGAACTAGAAAAGTTATCCAAGGCGTTGCCTGTAGACGAGAACAATTGCCTAGTCAATCTTGATCCCTACAAACAATCGGCAGTGAAATGCGCCAATCAGCTTCTCAAGTTGGTTGATGAAGCGAAGGCTAAAGCCGCGCCTGAAGCTGCTCCTGGCTCATCATCAGCTCTCCCCTGATTAGGCTCTTGCTCTATTGTTGTAACTAGCACAGTGGCCCTCGCAAATGCGAGGGCAACATCCAAATGTGTCTAAAAAGGGTTTTTATACATATGCCATGGGAAATAACTATGGTATCCTTAATTATACATATTCTTAATTTGGAAAAATTTGGTAAACATACAAATGTATGTCTCGGTACAATTGTCACTAAGCATACACCACTACACATCATTATTAAATATGAAACGTGCGTATACAAACTAAAGTGTGCGATATGATGAGTGTTACAACATGACCTCTCGTACTTTGTCCAAGCAATGCATTGTAATATAACAATATATGTTAGCATACCTAAATTGGTAGTCCATTCGGAAAGCCCAGCAAATCACCATATATCACTTGTAATTTAAAAGCAAGATTAACACCAACGACGCATCCTTAATACGGAAAAAACGGGTGAACATGCAAATGTATCTGTCAGTACAACAATCAATAAGCATGCACCAATATACATCATTACTAAATATGAAATGTGTATACAAACTAAAGTGTGTGATATATAAATGTTACAATATGACCTCTTGTGCTTTGTCAAAGAAAAACATTGCACGGATATAACTGAAACTCTTCAAGTGTGAGTCGTTATTCAGCATATGTTAGCACATACAATGTTGCATTCTGTTCAAAAATCCCACAAAATCACCATATACTTGTACTTGTAATTTCTTGAACATATCCAACCACGTTACCTATGCTCGTCCGGAAAAGTACATAAAGATCTGTGTATTACTCCATCCTTCCGAATTACAAATCATTTTAGCAGCGGGTATTTTTTTTCAACATGCAACTTGAACCATTGATTTTTCACACGAATATGTTGGTAAATATTTATAAAATTAAAATACTATCGAAAAATTATAACTATAATGTAATAATATCAGTTCTATTTCCGAGTTTAACTGCACACATTCTAGGAGGACATGCAGTTATGAAAGGATGAGTTAGATGTTAGCAATCCGAAGATAGATTTGAAGCCACGTAGTGGCAATGTTGGTCTTTAGTACTGAAGGTTATCTCCCATCATGTACTTTAGTGATGAAGGTGAAATCTCACGCAACAATCAATATACTGTTGCGGCAATAGCTTGCATGATATCAGTAATGCGCAATGACCAGTCAAACACGTAAATTTTAGTTCATGCATTGTAAAAAAATACGAAGAAGAGAGTTGAACTCAATTATCTATGAACTAACATGTCGATAGTAAAGAACCTCGAGTCCTCGCTACTTATATGTTTGAAATTATCACACCGAGCCAACAATAGCTAATGATCTATCAATGTCGGGTTATTTCCTTTGGGCAGAAATGCCTCCAATAATTACTGTTTTTGGCTTTGAATTAGATATGTTTCATTGATCTCAAAAACTACGTGTTGCATCCAGATTTGATATTTTTTATGTTTGATAAGAAATAGTTTTGCAAAATAATTTTTTGTGAATAAATTATAAACAATTATGATCATATAGTTAAGCTACATTTGGCATTGTGATAGTTTATAATAATCTCACTTGTAGAATTTCGCTAACCAATATTTCATATATTCATATGGAATTGTAAAATAATTTCAGAGCAACAGAAATTATGTCTCACTTGAGCCTTAATTAGATTAATAATTTCTCGGTTGACTTAACAAAATTGAGCCTAAGTTAGATTAATAATTTCTCGGTTGACTTAACAAAATCCTTAATGTTGTTATTCTATTTATAAAAACACATCTACATCCATATATGTCTTTCATATTTTGTACTGCGCTTGAACCCCATAAATCACACTGGGATGTATCTTACATCATTTCGCGGCCATGTCAACGCAGCAATCAATAGTATTTCTACCACACCCTGTCTGTCTGTTAGGAACTTCCCCTCACCAATTGTGATTCTTTTTTTAATTTTGTTAGAGTGAATTCAATATCTCAGTGCATGTCATATTATTATGTCTAGCTGAGATTTTATTTTTGTCATATCCGATAAGACAATGTAACCCGGGAATAACTTGTATTATCTTTTCTAAGTAATACTATCCGCTTCGACTGTTTTGTTTAGGAGGGTTATGGTTAGCATGCAGTTGCTTGGGATTAGGAAATAAGCGTAATATATATTCAGGTGGTCAGGACTAAAGAAAACTATGTAGGTTGGAGCGAAAATTTAGAATGAAGAATACAATTGTAGGCAGTACGCAAGAAGACTGATCATATGAATCATGGACTGTTCGATTGGTTTGTATTCAAGATTAGATAAGTAGATAGAATTGAAGTTCATACCTCTAGCTATGAGTGACCATTTAATCACGATGTCAAATCAGCAGGTACTTAAGGATTCATGTCTAAACAATTCAAGGGGTACATAGAAAGTTTTTGTTTGCTGCTTTACTTCATATCTACCGCAAATCATTTTATAAAACCGGCGGAATAGCTCTTTTCAGATTTACTATACGTGTTAGATTACATCCCCTACATTCATGCATGTTCTGTGCCATGTGCCTGTAGAATGCAGTTCTAATCCGTTGTTTCCCTAAAAAAGTAACTAAGTAGTACTCCCGTCTTCACAATACAGATCAATCCATCTAGTAATTTTTCATGTTCAGCAAAAAAAAATCGTTCTTCTAATTACCATCTTGCCGGTATGGCTTCCTATGTTCACTCGATTAAGATTCAGATAATACATGGCATAGAAAATTTGATTTGCTTAAGGTCAAGGATAAAATACCTGATATATAGATCTGTGTGCTTGGACTGAAAAGTAAGTATCAAATTAACTATAAAATAGAATCAAGCGCTGATGTTGTGAAAAAAAAAATTCTTCCCTGCAAAAAGCACTTAATGTGTTAGGACCATTAAAAATAAAGAAGATGCATGGCTAAATTCGCGAAGCATGCATATCCAGCTGCTTGCATGTCCAGCTCGATCTTACCCCGTGTCGCCGCGGCGCCTACACACGGGCCGATGTTGTCCGTATAGCCGTACCGATCGGTTGTGTTCTCCTCCGCTATTGCAGTGTCTAAAACGTCGATATGTATAAGTTGAACTATATCATGTATGATCCTCGCCGACTTTCAGCCAGGCCAGCACATCACAGCGTGTGCACCATGTCGCTCAGCATGATAGTGTCAATGGACACATGGCAGCATTGCAACAATTAATCTAATTCAATTCGGATCATATGCCGGAAGCATTGAGAGCACGTGCGGCGGACAGATCAAATTGATCTATATACAGCGTGTTCGGCACCACACATTTCATCAATTGCTAACGATATTAATCATTGCTTTTCCCTTTGGCTTACTTAGGCAGATGTAGTGGTACTTTGCTAGATCTGTAATCAGTAATTCTCACTTTGAAATCTGCACTATAAAGGCAATTACTACGAAAAAGAAATCCAAAGACACCCAAAATAAGCTCAGTCCTGCATGCTTAATTTTAAATAAGGAGACATTAGGTAAATTAACCTGGACGATGCCACCGAATCGCTTGGCCGGAGAACCCATACCAGCTAGCGTCGCTCCATATTTGTAGTTGAGTGATTCATCCATATTTGTAGTAAACTATATGCTGCAGTGCCTTAAAAAGGATAATTTAACAGAAAGAAATCATATGTTACCAATACCTAGCTCTGACAGACGATACTGCGAGCAAATTTTTCCTGCTCGTGGCGTGTATGGGGAAAAGCGAGCGTGCTGAACTCCTCATGCATGATGTGGCGATGATTTCTGTTTGCACCATTAGCAGAGAGATAACAAAAGCTGATTAAAAAATGGGCAACCTGGTCCAACTAAAGTAGATTAGCTAGCAACCAACAGGAAGAAGTGTACATGCCCCCGCGTACCTAGCGATGAGTTATCTAGACTTTGCTCTGAGCTAGATCTGGGCAGTCACATGAGGTAAATTTACGATTGTTCGTGCATACTGCATCTGCTCCGTTGTATGGCAACCCAAATTGAAACATAAACTGTTGATCTGTATGCACCTGGAGTGGGATGGCCAGCTGAGGGCAGCAAGAAACCGCTGGCAGCAGCGCCGTGCATGAGCCAACCGGCCAAGGGACACCGAAGATCTGGGCGACGGCGGCATGTGCGTGAGCCCTAGCATAGTTTTCTTTCAAAAGCAAGATATGATATTAGCCTAGATGTAATATCCAAGGGGTACGTAAAAAATTATGTAGGGCAGTGGTGGGTAATTTTTTTGATCTTTTTGACCGATAATTATCTCTAAGATCCATTGGCTCTCATCAGCTAATTAGATAAATTAATGGCCAGATTTTTCTGATTATTCTGGGATTTTCTAGACTATTTCTCTAATTTTCTGGGTTCCCCTCATTTACTTTTAATATATAAATAGATAAGATCCATTGGCTGTCATCAGCTAATTAGATAAATTAATGGCCAGATTTTTCTGATTATTCTGGGATTTTCTAGACTATTTCTCTAATTTTCTGGGTTCCCCTCATTTACTTTTAATATATAAATAGATTAAGTCTTGATTTTATACTGGCTCTTTTGCCAGTGTCAACACTCTTTTAAATGTAATATATGTGCAGCGCTCCCGATGGGAGTTTCTATCAATGCTTTTCTGAACTCAGAGTTGTGCTGCAGATTCTTCCAACTTCTTCTCGTGCCGATCCTTCTTTGAGTTCTTCAACTAACAATGAATCCGATCTTGTTCGCCGTTTGCGTGACCAAATAACCCGGCTAAATAAAGTCACCCTTCATGCGATGGCGGCATTGATAAAGAGGAAAAGCGAGATTGCTACCGCGATTGAACAACATGCTCTTGACCGTCTCCATATTGCTACTGAAAGCTTAAGCTGTAAGTGTCCGTCCATCTTTCAATTTTTATCGAAGCTTGAATACTCCTTGACTGATTTTTGCTTTTCAACAGTCGTGGCTTCTAATTCAACAGAAGAGAACAAAAGGATCCACGAAAAGATCGAGGTGATGACCAATGTTGCTCACCCGAAGCATGAATTATGGTCCCATCGACCGAAGGCTGTTGTCGTGGCCAAATTTGAGCATCGAGCAAAGAAGGTGCATTATTACTTTGACAAGTATCATGCTCATCTCTCGATGGTATGGAGAACCTTGTTTCCTTTAGACCAAGCACCCGAGACTTTATCTGCTTTGTTTACCCGATTCAAGACTCTAGAAAGGATTCGACTGTTGGTGCGGAAGGAACTCCTGGCCGGTGCCGAACTTGCCCTTGCTTCAGTTTTAGCATGTCACCCGACCTTAGATTTGGATGCAATAGCGAATACCAGTAGGATATTAGACCAACATTATGACATTGCTAGAAATCCCGCATATGTTATCATCTCTCGGATGGAAACAAGCATTGAGAGGGATCTGAAGGCCCGAGAAGACCAAGGAAACCTGCCATAAAGTTATGCACACATATATATGTAATGACCTTGTACTTACAAGGCGTAATCTCGTATGTAACTTAATGTGTGTTTTATACACCGTGTACTTTTGGTGAATTTGCTAATTCAATTAATAATTCTTTGTCGAGGGCGGCTGAGTGATCAAGTCAGCCTGCTCACCCGACGACTCCTTGTAATTGCAAGTTTATTGCGGAGTCGATGTGTAAGTTCTATAAGAGCGACACCCGTTGATTAAACGAGGGATTTAGGCGCTTGGCTTCGTTACACGGTGCACCGGTTTGAGCCTTGTTTGTAATAATATGCCCATCGACCGCAGCACTCGCGTATTTTCTCGAGGCTTGGATGGGTTGTTTGCGTATCAGGAACTAGCGCTCCCGATGGGAGTATTAGTTAGTGATACTGTAAGGATGTATTTTTGGCCAACGCTCGCGATGGGAGTAAGAGCCAATAACGAAGGATTCGAACAGTTGTTCGAGTGGTAATGCCTGAAACAATAAGGGGTGAAACCCAATCAGAAATTTCATTCATAATATAAGACAAGCTGAAGAGCTGCCATATAACAAGTAGAGGATAGATGTATCCTATGCGTAGAATCGTCGCAAATGTGCGACATTCCAGGGATTTTCAACGTCTTCACCCGATGCTGGATTCTTGAGTCGGTAAGCTCCCCCTGGTATCACTTTAGTGATGATGAACGGCCCTTCCCATGGAGATTCGAGCTTCATAGGTCTTTCTTATTTTAGTCGCAGTACCATATCTCCAACGCTGAAGCTTCGATTGCGTACTCATCGACTGTGGTAGTTTCTTAACGCCTGCTGATACACCGTTGTTCTTGCCAAGGCGATATCCCGAGCTTCGTCAAGGAGGTCCACGACATCTTGCAGCGCATTGTTGGACGTTGCTTCCGTATATGCAGTCACCCGAGGGGCTTCGAATCGAACATCGGCTGGCAAAACTGCTTCGGCTCCGTACACCAAAAAGAATGGAGTATACTGAGTCGATCTGTTGGGTGTAGTACGCAAGCTCCAAAGTACAGATGGCAATTCTTCGACCCAAGCTCCAGTTGCACCCGTGAGGCGCTTTTTGAGGCCATCTACTATTAGGCCATTGATCCTTTCGACTTGACCATTGGTTTGAGGATGTGCTACTTCGGCAAATTTTAGTCTGATACCACCGTCGTTGCAAAATTTCCGGAACTTTTTTGAGTCGAAGTTAGTTCCATTGTCTGTAACGATGCTGTGAGGCATGCCAAAACTACAAGTTATTCCCTTGAAGAACTGGACTGCGGTTTCGGCTTTTTGATTTCTGACAGGTACGGCCTCGATCCATTTTGTAAACTTATCGACTGCAACCAGTAGATACGTATGATCCCCAGGCGATGATCTTGGCAGTGGTCCAACTTGGTCAAGTCCCCATTGCGCGAAGGGCCAAGCGAGAGGTATGGTCATCAGATCTGTTGCAGGAGCGTGCGGTTTTGGTGCAAAACGCTGACAAGGGTCGCACTTCCGTACCAGGTCTCGAGCATCCGAAGCTGCCGTCGGCCAGTAAAATCCTTCTCTAAAAGCTTTCGCCACAAGGGCCCTGCTGCCTGCATGGTGACCACAAGTTCCTTCATGTATCTCACGTAGTAGAGTCTTTCCATCGTCGATGGCAATGCACCTTTGAAAGATACCAGAGATACTACGCTTGTAGAGTTCTCCGTTTACTACAGTGAAGGCTTTTGATCGTCTCACAATTCACCTGGCTTCCACTGGATCCTCTGGTAATCGCTGCTCTATTAGGTATGCTAAAAAAGGCTTGGTCCACAGTGGTTCGAGGAAGAGGACCTGCTCTGTGGATTGTGATGGAGATCCTTCGACAGTTTGCTGCAGTCTTGCTTCTGAATCGTCAGCCGATAATTTCGGAGGTGCCGATGCTTTCTCCTTGATCGATCGATGAGTAATAACTTTGTAAAATACTCCGTCTGGAATAGGGGGGCACATGGATCCAATGTTTGCCAGGGCATCTGCTTCCTAATTGCTGGCTCTGCCGATGTGTTTGAGTTCACACCCTTCAAATTTGGCTTCCATATTCTGGTATAATTGACGGTAGGCAATCATATTATCGTTGACTGCGTCGCATAAATTCATCCACTGCTGCACCACCAGATTCGAATCTCCGTAAATTTCCAGGCGGGTTGCTCCACATGCCTTTGCCATCCTCATTCCATGCAATAGTGCTTCATATTCCGCTTCATTATTTCTGTCGGGGGAAGACCCCGGGTAGGGAAAAAGACTGGGAACAGCTGGCTCAAGGCCGGCTGAGGAGCAGCCGGCTTGAGCCGTGGCCGGCTGCCTTGGGAGCCAGCTGGTTCAAAGTCCACGTTGGTCTGGCCATGGCCGTCTGCGCTGTGGCTGGGTCGGCTTCTACTTGCCATATCCGGCTTGGTTTGTCTCTCGCCTGACCGGCTCGAAGCTGGTGAGTCTTGCAGGAGAAGGAACTGGAAGGGCGATCCGGCTACTAAAGTCGACGATGATCTCATCCTCCATAAAGTAAGGGGCACTGTGGAGCAACAGTGCCCCCGCCGAACATGCCATCATGGCTCACGTTGCGCCGTACTGCTACAGGCTACCAACGGCGACGGAGACATCTCACCCACAACGCCTGGCACGTCCTGGCCCGCTGACTTCGGCAGCAGGATAGGACGGGCCTCAACGCCTCAACGGCTCCTGACATCAGCACCTCGGGAAGGAGCGGGAAGCTGAAGCCGGCGGGGACGGCCACTAGGTCATAGGGACTTCTTTGTATATTTCTAGCGCCTATATAAGCTGTGCCACCCCTCTCGTGCGAGGGGACGATCAATCCTTTAGCCATTCTAGTCTTAGCGCTACTCTGGGAGAGAGACCTTCGTCTACCTTAGCCTCCCCGAGCAGCCGGATACAGCTCAAGGAGAACCATTGTACTGTGATATTGCTTATACACTCATAGCAGGAGTAGAGGTGTTACCTCCACAGGAGGGCCTCGAACCTGGGTATGTCACCGTGTCGCTCGTGCCCATACCCGCATCCGGATACCGCCGTAGAACATACTAGGAACCACTCTCATTAGCCACCCTATGGCATATGTGATGTCTACGCACGCTTCTATTTTTGTAGACAGTGTTGGGCCTCCAAGAGCAGAGGTTTGTAGAACAGTAGCATGTTTCCCTTAAGTGAATCACCCAAGGTTTATCGAACTCAGGGAGGTAGAGGTCAAAGATATCCCTCTCAAGCAACCCTGCAATTAAGATACAAGAAGTCTCTTGTGTCCCCAACACACCTAATACACTTGTCAGATGTATAGGTGCACTAGTTCGACGAAGAGATAGTGAAATACAAGTAATATGGATGATTGTAAGTAGTAATTGCAATCTGAAATAAAGATGGTAGCAAGCGAACATGTAGCAGAACTTGTTGGAAACGGTGTTTCAATGCTTAGAAACAAGGCCTAGGGATCATACTTTCACTAGTGGACACTCTCAACAATGATCACATAAATAAATAACTTCTCTTCACTTGTTCTACTCTGAATTACTCTCCTATTGGAATCACTAATCATTATGTAGTGGCTACAAAAGCTCCGCTCAAAGTTCATCAAGTACTTGACAAACACCACTCATAGGGATATCCTCATCAAATCATAATCCAAGATAATCCATTGCAATTTAGAACGAGTACTAACATAGCATACACACTGTCAACAATAGCTATGAAAGGGGGAATAGATCACATCAATACTATCATAGTAATAGTCAACTTCATAATCTACAAGAGATTACAATCATAACCTACGCCAAGTACTACATGATGCACACACTGTCAACTTTACATCATGAAGGAAGAATAGACTACTTTAATAACATCACTAGAGTAGCACATAGATTAATAGTGATACAAAGCTCATGACCACATAAAGATCACACCATGGGAGAGAGAGATGAACCACATAGCTACCGGTAGAGCCCTCAGCCTCGGGGGAGAACTACTCCCTCCTCATCATGGGAGATAGCAACGGCGATGAAGATGGCGGTGGAGTCGATGGAGATGACTCCGGGGGCAATTCCCCGTCCCGGCGGCGTGCCGGAACAGAGATTCTTTCCCCCGAAACTTGTCTTCGCGATGGCGGCGGCTACGGAACTCTTCGTGGAATATCGTCGATTGTTTTAGGGTTTTCACTTCTGGGAGAATATATAGGCGAAGGGGCGATGTCGGTGGAGTCCCGAGGGGCCCACCCCGTAGGGCGGCGCGGCCAGGGGTGGGGCTGCGCCCCCTAGGGTGTGGCCACCTCGTGGCTCCTCTTCGTCTCCTCTTCGGTGTTCTGGAAGCCTCCGTGGAAAATAAGACCGTGGGATTTTGTTTCGTCCAATTCCGAGAATATTTCCTGTGTAGGATTTCTGAAACCAAAAACAGCAGAAAACAGGAACTGGCACTGTGGCATCTTGTTAATAGGTTAGTACCGGAAAATGCATCAAAATGATATAAAGTATGAATAAAACATGTAGGTATTGTCATAAAACTAGCATGGAACATAAGAAATTATAGATACGTTAGAGACGTATCAATATGTCGTGACGATACCACGACATTTGGCGCCCACCATGGGGCCTTCAGCGTCTGCGGCCGGTGTCTTCATCCGGACGGGCCTCACCGTCACCACCGGCGAGCGAGTCGCTTCAGGCTTGATCTGGAGATTCGGCTCCCTCGACTGCGTCAGCGACAACGCTGGCTGCTTCGCCGACAGGCCCTTCCCTGCCGGCGGCAGCATCATCACCTTCGGCGGCCATGATGTCTACGTCGCCACCGTTGCACCGTCGCGCTACCCGCGACAGGTGCTGCGCTGCGCAAGCCCTCCTCCTGGAGCCGGTGCCAGCGGCAACCTCACCAACCCCTGCGCCATGCAGGAGGTCATGACCACTGCCGAGGAGAACGTGGATAAAACCACGCACATCCGCGGCCCAGCCTTGGAGCGTACAGGCGCAGGCGGCGCATCCGGCTCGGGCCCAAAGGAGCCCCAGCCACCGTCCCGGCTAGATGAAGTCCGGGCAATACTGAGCTCCCCGCTCACAGCACGTGGCGACCCCACCACCATCGAGGTGGATCTGGAGGCGCACCGCCAGCTCCTCCTCAGGCAGACTGAAGAGCTGGCTGCTGCCAAGCGCCAGCTGGAAATCACCCAGCGCGAGTACGACCACGCCCACGGCTTCACGCCAGGCGGCGACAACCCAAGCCGAGCCGGCCAGATTCGCCGGAGGGGAGGCGGCCTAGTGATGACCCACAAGTATAGGGGGTGTATCGTAGTATCTTCGATAAGTAAGAATGTCGATCCCAATGAGGAGCAGAAGGTGTTGACAAGCAGTTTCGATGAAGGATTCACTGTAAATGCTCACGGACAAGTATTCGGGGGTTTTGATGTAACGGATGAATAAAGTACGAGTAAGTAAAGTGCGAGAGTAATAATTGCAGCGAGTGGCCCAATCCTTTTTAGCACAAAGGACAAGCCGGTTTGTTTACTTATAATGACCAAACGTTCTCGAGGACACACGGGATTTTAGTCTAGTGCTTTCGCTACATACGGCTAATTAATCTTCATTGTTTTGATAAGTGTTGTGTGGGTGAACCTATGCTAATGTACCGCCCTTCCTAGGACTAATACATACTTGTGATTATACCCCTTGCAAGCATCCGCAACTACAAGAAAGTAATTAAGATAAATCTAACCACGAGCCTTAAACTCGAGATCCTCGCTATCCCTCCTGCATCGATATACCAATGGGGGCTCGGGTTTCGTCACTCCGGCAACCCCGCAATTGGCAAACGATTACAAGATGCATTCCCCTAGGCCCATAAAGGTGAAGTGTCGTGTAGTCGACGTTCACACGACACCACTAGAAGAATAACACCACAACTTAAATATCATAACATTGAATATTACTCAACCATACTTCACTACTAACATTTAGACTTCACCCATGTCCTCAAGAACTAAACGAACTACTCACGAGACATCATATGGAACATGATCAGAGGTGATATGATGATGAATAAGAATATGAACATAAACCTTGGTTCAACGGTTTCACTCAATAGCATCAATAACAAGTAGAAATCAACACCGGGAGAGTTTCCCCTATCAAACAATCAAGATCAAACCCAAATTGTTACAGTGGTGATGGTGTGCAGCGGTGGAGACGGCGGTGATGATGATGAAGATGATGATGATGGTGATGGAGATGATGTCCAGCTCGATGACGGTGACGATGGCATCGATTTCCCCCTCCGGGAGGGAATTTCCCCGGCGGATCTCGGCCTGCCGGAGAGCTCTTTTCTCTCTGGTGTTCTCCGCCCCGCAGAGGCGGCTGTGACTCTTCGCGACTATCCTCTGGGGCTTAGGTTTTCGGGACGAAGGCGTACGCGAAGAAAAGGAGGCGAGAGGGGGCTGTGGGCCCCCTCCTCCGAAATATTGATCTTCTGAAATATTGCATCTTTCTTGTAAGCACAAACAATTTTAACTTCAGAATAATAAGCTATGAGCTAACAAGAAAGGAAGATAATGAAACAACCATATATATTTCTCTTTTCTACTTAAACCTCAAGGTGTTGTTGCTATTGACCAATGCTAAGTTTGCCAAAACCAAATAGATTTACTCAATGCTCCCAAAGTGGTACCAATACTAAAATCAAGATCAATCATATAATAGAAATTGCAAACTAAAATAAAGTGTGCAATATGTAAATGATAAGACTTCTCATTAATATTTCATAACGATAACTCACACCAAGGGATACATAGACAACCAACTAAAGGAGAGATACTTCCACACTGCAACCCATCTTATATAATAACTTCCCTACTCATGATATGACACTACTTTGATAGTAAAAAGGTAAAAGAAAGTGATGATGTGATACCGCGGCACTCCCCCAAGCTTGGAACAAACCAAGGGGATGCCAATACCGATGATGAATTACTCCTTTGGCGATGGTGGTGATGAATTCCTCCCGCGCTTCTTACAGATCTCCTTCAGCTTCGGTTTCTCGGCTTGGCAATTCCGCACTAAGACTCGAAGAGATTCATTGTTATACGAAGTTGGCGGTGGCGACCTTGTGATGGGTATCGAGTAATATTCCAGCATTCTACGGATTCGGTAATTCTCCTCCTGGAGTATCTCCACTTCTCTTCTTAGAGCCCGGTATTGACCACAAAACACATCGATAGTCCGTAGAGCTTCTTCCAGCTCAGGGAAAGAGTCGAGGCCAGGAGCAGGTGGTAAGGGTCCCTGCAAGTTATGAGAGAAAGAACGTCGAGTGTCAACAGATCCCACCAAGATTTTCTTACTCCCAACAGCTTGTTGCTCTTGTTTTGACGACACCCTTTTCACTTCTTCCGTCGAAAGCCCGTTGCCCTTGTTGTTAGAGGTCATGGTGCTTCTAGATCAAAGACAAATCCTGGCAGAAGCAGCTCAAAACAAAACACGTCGAGAAAACGATATACGGACCTCCAGGGGTCCGGGGGATTATATAGCAGGAATTTTTATGTCGTAAGGTACGTACCAGGTCGAACCGGAGTCGGAAAGGGGCGACGAGGCGGCCAGCTCATAGGGCGGCGCGGGCCAAGGCCTGGCCGCGCCGGCCTATGGGGGCACGCCCTCGTGCGTCTCCTCCACTCCGTTTCGATCTCGTAATTTTTCATATTTTCCAAAAACAGCAAAAACATTGTTCGGAAAGTAAATCGCGAACTTTTTATTACCTGTCATCGTTACCTATTCAAAGTCGAGTTCGGCGGATCCGTCAATTTGACCTTTGATGAAAGCCTCCGGTGTTTCCACTCGAATTACATCAACATCTACATTATAAGAATCACCTGAGATATAATGCTTGAGTCTTTGTCCATTCACCACTTGTGTGGCATTGCCTTGGAGAGAACTAATTTTAATTTCCCCTGAACGATACACCTCCTCAACAACATATGGTCCTTCCCATTTCGAGAGTAATTTCCTCGCAAAGAATGCGAGACGAGACCGATACAATAGGACTTTATCCCCAATATTAAACTCTCTTTTGATAATCCTTCTATCATGCCATTTCTTAACTTTCTCTTTAAAGAGTTTAGCATTTTCATAAGCTTCACTTCTCCATTCATCTAGAGAACTTAATTGCAGCAACCTCTTATTACCGGCTAGTTTAGGATCTTTATTTAATTCTCTAATAGCCCAATAGGCCTTGTGCTCTAGTTCTAAAGGTAAATGACAAGCTTTTCCATAAACCATTTTATAAGCTGACATTCCCATGGGATTTTTATAAGCAGTTCTATAAGCCCATAGTGCTTCCTTCAATTTACTAGCCCAATTCTTTCTAGTTTTATTAATAGTCTTTTGCAAGATAGATTTAATTTCTCTATTTGATAGTTCTACTTGCCCACTAGTTTGAGGATGATAAGCGGAAGCAATTCTATGATTAATTCCATATTTAGCAAGAGTTTTTCTAAAACCACCATGAATAAAATGAGAACCTCCATCTGTCATAATATATCTAGGAACTCCAAATCTAGGAAAAATAATGTCTAAAAGCATTCTTAAAGAGGTCTCACCATCGAGCACTTTTTGTAGGTATGGCTTCCACCCATTTAGTAACATAATCAACGGCAACAAGTATATGAGTGTTACCTTCCGAAGAGGGAAAAGGTCCCATGAAGTCAAATCCCCAACAATCAAACGGTTCAATAACAAGAGTATAATTCATAGGCATTTCATTGCGTCCGGAGATATTACCAACCCTTTGACATTCATCACAAGATAAAATAAACTTCCTTGCATCTTTGAAGAGAGTTGGCCAATAAAAACCTGATTGTAGAACCTTTTGCGCGGTTCTATCTCCGGCGTGATGTCCTCCATAAGCACTACCATGACATTTACTCAATATCTCTTGTTGCTCATATTCGGGAACACATCTTCGCGAGAATACCATCCACTCCTTCTTTATATAAGTGTGGGTCATCCCAAAAATAATGCCTCAAGTCATAAAAGAATTTCCTCCTTTGCTGAGCTGAAAAGGTTGGAGGCAAGTACTTGGAAACAATAAAGTTAGCATAATCGGCATACCAAGGACTATCTCGCGAGCTCACCTTTATTACAGCCAATTGTTCATTTGGAAAACTATCATTAACGGGAACGAGGATCATAAGCGATATTTTCCAATCTAGACAAATTATCGACAACAGGATTATCAACACCTTTCCTATCTATAATATGCAGATCAAATTCTTGCAAAAGAAGTACCTATCTAATAAGCCTTGGCTTAGCATCTTTCTTTGTCATAAGGTATCTAATTGCAGCATGATCCGTATGAATAGTAACTTTTGAATCAACGATATAAGATCTAAACTTATCACAAGCAAAGACTACAGCTAACAATTCTTTTTCAGTAGTAGCATAATTTTTTTGAGCAGCATCAAGAGTTTTACTAGCATAATGAATAACATTCAGTTTTTTATCTACTCGCTGTCCAAGAACAGCGCCTACAGCAAAATCACTAGCATCACACATAATTTCAAATGGTAAGTTCCAATCAGGAGGTTCAACTATAGGGGCGAGTTGTTAAGGCTCTTTTTAGAGTTTCGAAAGCTTCCTTACAATCATCATCAAAAACAAAAGGTACATCTTTTTGAAGAAGATTAGTAAGAGGCTTTGAAATCTTGGAGAAGTCTTTAATAAACCTCCTATAAAACCCAAGCATGACCAAGAACACTACGAATACCTTTAACATCCCTAGGATAGGGCATCTTCTCAATGGCTTCAACTTTAGCTCTATCAACTTCAATTCCTCTCTCGGAAATTTTATGTCCCAATACAATTCCTTCATTAACCATAAAGTGGCATTTCTCCCAATTAAGAACAAGGTTAGTTTCTTCACATCTCTGCAAAACTTTATCAAGGTTCCGCAAGCAATTATCAAAAGAATTTCCATAGACGGAAAAATCGTCCATGAATACCTCTACAATACTCTCACAAAAGCCATGAAAAATAGCAGACATGCATCATTGAAAAGTAGCAGGAGCATTACATAAACCAAAAGGCATATGCCTATAAGCATAAGTTCCATAGGGACAAGTGAAAGTGGTTTTCTCTTGATCTTTAGTTTTAACAGCAATTTGTGAAAACCCAGAATAACCATCAAGAAAGCAAAAATGAGTATTTTTAGACAACCTTTCTAACATTTGATCAATAAATGGTAAAGGGTAATGATCTTTCTTAGTAACCTTATTAACTTTTCGATAATCAATGCACATTCTATAACCTACAACTACTCTTTGAGGTATGAGCTCATCATTATCATTAGGTACAACGAGTCATTCCTCCTTTCTTAGGAACACAATGCACGGGACTAACCCATCTACTATCGGCAATAGGATATATAATACCAGCTTCAAGGAGTCTTAATACCTCATTTCTTACCACATCCTTCATCTTAGGAATTAGACGACGCCGAGGTTCAACAACGAGGCTTCGCATCATCTTCCATATTAATGGCGTTTTGGCAAATAGAGGGAGAAATCCCCTTCAAGTCATCAAGAGTGTAGCCAATAGCACCTCGGTGTTTCTTCGATATTTCCAATAACCTTTCTTCTTCAAACTCTGAAAGCTTAGAACTAATAATAACAGGATATATTTTCTTATCATCAATATGAGCATATTTAAGATTATCAGGCAATGGTTTTAAATCAAAGATAGGATCTTCCTTTGGTGGTGGTGTTGTACCCAGATCTTCCACCGGTAAATCATGCTTAAGAATAGGTTGACGAAGGAAAATTTCATCAAGCTCATCTCTTTCTTCCCTAAAAACTTCACTCTCACTATTCTCCAAATGTTGCTTGCAAAGGATTACTAGGAGCAAGAGCAATAGATGCACACTTGTTCAACTTTAAAATCACTATTAGGCGAATCAATTTTGTAAGGAGTTTTGGTAAATTTAGAGAAGTTAAACTCATAAGATTCACCAGCAAATTTAGTCAAAATTTTCTCTTTCTTGCAATCTATAATAGCTCCACAAGTATTTAGAAAAGGTCTACCAAAAATAATAGGACAATATTTACTAGCAGCAGAACCAAGTACCAAAAAGTCAGCATGATATTTAATCTTACCACATAGAACTTCCACATCTCGAACAATACCAATTGGAGAGATAGTTTCTCTATTAGCCAGCCGAATAACCACATCATTATCTTCAAGTTCACAAGAACCAATTTCGTGCATAATCTCCGTGTAAAGCTCATAAGGAATAGCACTAATACTTGCACCAATGTCACATAAACCATAATAACAATGATCACCAATTCTAACAGATAGCATAGGAACACTAGCTTTCCTAGACTTATTAGGATGCGAAACAATATTAGAGGCATCTTCACAGAAAATAATATGACCATCCTCCACATTTTCCAGTCACAAGATCTTTAATAATTGCAACAGCAGGTTCAACTTTTATTTGTTCTTCAGGTTTTATAGGTTTCTTTTCACTTTTATGAACCGCACTATTTATAACAGAGTACTCCTTCATTTTAGCAGGGAAAGGAGTTTTTTCAATATAAGCTTCAGGAATAACATGATCAACAGTTTCCACTACAACACATTTATTTATAGATGAATCAATTTTATCTTTATACGGTTCATGATACTTATCAAAGTCCTTCTTAGGCAATTCATAATGAGAAGCAAAAGCTTTATAAAGATTTGCAGCAACTTGAGAATCAAGACCATAAGTAGCACTCATATTACGAAATTTATCAGTATCCATAAAAGCTTCAATGCATTTATAATCATAATTTATACTGATTCTCTATCCTTGTCGTTCTCCCATCCTTCAGTATTTTCTTGGATCCGATTAAGAAGGTCCCTTTTAAACTCTTCCTTGTTGCGTGTAAATGATCCAGAACAAGAAGTATCATGCAAGGTCTTGTCTTGAAAAGAAAGTCTTGCATAGCAATTATCAATAATAATATTACCAGGAAGCTCATGAATGGGGCATTTGAGCATTAAAGACTTCAATCTCCCCCACGCTTGGGCAATACTCTCTCCTTCATGAGGCCAAAAATTATATATGCGATTCCGATCTTTGTGAATCTCACTTGGAGGATAGAACATAGAATAAAACCGGAGCACAATATCATTCCATTCAAGAGAATCCCCATTATGCAGTAATTTATACCAATGCGCCGCTTTACCAGACAGCGATATAGAGAATAGTTTCTTCCTCACTTCATCCATAGCAATACCTGCACACTTGAATAAACCGCATAATTCATGTAAGAACAGTAAATGATCTCGAGAATTGGAGCCGGTTCATCCACAGCCCATACTTGATTCACCCAC
>NC_061508.1:123695651-123900102 GCF_022539505.1 Lolium rigidum
CGACAAGTACTCTTTACTCGTTACCATGGTATGTGGTCTCTTATGAACTATTCATATGCTTGCAAGACATTAGACGACATTCCACCGAGAGGGCCCGAGAGTATATCTATCCGTCATCGGGATGGACAAATCCCACTGTTGATCCATATGCCTCAACTCATACTTTCCGGATACTTAATCCCACCTTTATAACCACCCATTTATGCAGTGGCGTTTGATGTAATCAAAGTACCTTTCCGATATAAGTGATTTACATGATCTCATGGTCGAAAGGACTAGGTAACTATGTATAGAAAGCTTATAGCAAATAACTTAATGACGTGATCTTATGCTACGATTAATTTGGGTGTGTCCATTACATCATTCATATAATGATATAACCTTGTTATTAATAACATCCAATGTTCATGATCACGAAACCATGATCATCTATTAATCAACAAGCTAGTTATACAAGAGGCTTACTAGGGACTCTTTGTTGTTCACATAACACACATGTATCAATGTTTCGGTTAATACAATTATAGCATGATATGTAAACATTATCATAAACACAAAGACATATTATAATATTCATTTATTATTGCCTCTTGGGATCAAGTCATTAAGTTCAACTTGCTATAAGCTTTCGATACATAGTTATCTAGTCCTTCGACCATGAGATCATGTAAATCACTTACACCGGAAGGGTACTTTGATTACATCAAATGCCATTGCGTAAATGGGTGGTTATAAAGATGGCATTAAGTATTCGGAAAGTGTGAGTTGAGGCATATGGATCAACAGTGGGATTTGTCCATCCCGATGACGGATAGATATACTCTGGGCCCTCTCGGTGGAATGCCGTCTGATTAGCTTGGAAGCATGTGAATTGGATCACAAGAGATGACATACCACGGTAACGAGTAAAGAGTACTTGTCGGTGTTATCACCAGAATTTGACCGAGTCAGAGGTGGGCCACGATCAAGATGGGCTTAAAGATTATATACGGAAGAAATACGTGAATCGGCCTTACATGCAAAGTTTGGGCTAGCATGCCCGTGTATCTGTAATATAGTAGGTCGTATCTTAGATTAGAAGATAGAGTTTGACCCGTGCACGGTTAGGTGCACGCTTGAATTAGAGAGTCCCCCGGACTATAAATATGTATCTAGGGTTTATGAAATAAACAACAACCAACGTTCAACACAAACAATCTCGGCGCATCGCCAACTCCTTCGTCTCGAGGGTTTCTCCGGTAAGCACCATGCTGCCTAGATCGCATCTTGCGATCTAGGCAAGCACAAGCTTATTACGTTGTTCATGCGTTGCTCGTTCGAAGCCTTTTTGATGGCGAGCAACGTAGTTATCTTAGATGTGTTAGGGTTAGCATTGTTCTTCGTATCATATGTCTGTCGTAGTGCAACCCTTATACATCTAGCCGCCCTTACACCTATCTTAGGTGTAGGGGCGGCACCCCGCTTGATCATTGTTTAGTAGATCCGATCCGTTACGGTTGCTCCTTGTTCTTCAAGGATTAGTTTAATATCCGCAATAGTTAGGCCTTACAAAGGGTTGGAGGATCCAGGTGGCGTGTAGGGTGTAGTTTGCTAGCCCTAGACAGGATGTTCCGGGATCAACCTCGTGTTGGTTTTTAGGCCTCGTCTAGGATCGGCTTACGATCACCGTACGCGAGCGCGAGGCCCAATCGTGAGTAGGATGATCCGATTATGCGGTGAAAACCCTAAATCGTCGTAGATCGCATTAGCTTTATCTTGATCAAGCAGGACCACCATATATTCGGACACCTTGTACGAATCATGGGTGGATCGGTTCTTTGAGCCGATTCACAGGATAACCTGAGAGCCGATCGAGGCTCGTATTTAACGTGTACGTGTATGCCATGCGGGAAATTAAGCGAGGCATCATCCAACACCTTCCCCGACCGGTATAGGTCGGGTGGCACGCCCTTGCGACAAAGATCGGGACGTGCGACCGATGGAGGCTTTGCGGGCCGTCGCTCCGAGGGACCGGGGGCCAGCCGCAGCCCTGAGTTGTTCCCGGCTCTACGGTGTTGCCAGTCGCTGCCCGCCGGTGGGTTTCTGACCGCAACACATTCTGGCACGCCCGGTGGGACAGGCTCTCACAGCGAAGACAAGGAAGAAGCCGTTCCACGCGACCAGCTCCGACACTATGTATGGGCAAACGCGGTAATACCGATCCGTGAGATTGGCCCCAAAGATCTGTGAAGAAACATCGCCAGACCTCCATGGACCTACTAACATAGAGGCCGATTCTAGGAATCGGCCAAGATCACCCTCACCATGCTTTCGGCCTGGGTTCAACGTCGATCTAATGGGGGATGCGTCGGCTGATGCACTGGAAGAAATCCACATCGTTCCTAACAAAGCCGACGTTCACATCGTAGTACCTTGGCTAACCATAGAGCCGATATCAGCAGTTACCTGGCAGAATCGGCTCGGGGGGCACCTAATCATATGAGCGTGCGCGACACCATTGAGCATGTGCGGAGGAATATTGGTGGCCGATAGAGAAATTGGCCAGTAAAAAAAAAAACCCAGAGCCGATGCACAGACATTGCCAATGTTAAGAAAGCCGATGCACGACAGTCGACTTTGACAAGTACAGCGAAGCAGGTTTACATGCATCAGTTTACACAAAGAGGCCCTACTGAAGAAAAGCATTAAGGGCGTGAAGAGCATCGGCACGGATTCGATCCACCTCGGCGATCTCGGCCTCGTCGTCCTCGTCTCTCCCCATCACCAGCCGGCTGCTCGTGGCACGACTTTCAGCCGGTCGGTCTTCGCATCAGCTCGTGAGACCTTTTGCTTCCTCTTGGGAGCGAGCAATGAGGGATTCCTCATCTTGGATAAGTTGTTTGGTCTCCCCGGCCCTCTTTTCAAGGTCCTCCAGCTCCTTGCGCAAGGTCTCAAGTTTGACACTATGAGTAGAAGTGGCGGTCTTGGCGTCTAAAGCGGCTTTCTTCTCGTTGAGCCGTTGACATTTGTCCGCAATATCGGCTCTCAACGGGAGTTGGGCGCGGCGAAGAGTAATCCTTTGACGAGCCGACTGCACCCTTGACCTGAAAACTGACAAAGTCACTGCCGGCCAAAGCTTAACTTGCAGCGTCACTGGGAGACGGGGCTGGATGTCCTCGAGGATGCCCTTGATTGCCTCGGGGTTCTCGACCAGGGTTTCGACCGAGGAGGAGAGCAAAACTTTGAGACGCTGGAGCGGGCCATCGACCGCGCTAGGGTCTGGCTCTTCACCCGCTTTGGAAACAGTCGGCTCGATGGAGTCGGGGTCGAACGTCGCCAAGCTTGAAGGATCACACCCCTGACAGACGAGCAAGAGCAGCATGAGCATACGACAAAGGAAAAGAGTAGGCCCGAGAGAGTGAAGCTTACCTCTCCCAAGAAAGGAAGGGAAGCCGATGTTGTGACAATTGGCTTTGCGGTAGTCTGGGCTAGTTTAGCCACTTGGTCAGTCATGCTTGGCGAGTTGGATAGGCCAAGGGCAGCAGATGGCATCGGCACCTCTTCAACGTCCCCGCTAGAAGTCCCATTAGTCTGCAAGGGAAATGGTGAGGCAATCCAATTAGTGACAAGACGATGTGGAACACGAGCTGTTGAGGTAATTACATTTGAAACTTCCTGGCTCGGCGAGGAGACTTGGGGGCCTGTGCGAGCCCTTTTGACGCATCGACGCTTCATGCGTGACCTCGTTTGGATCGGAGCCCGAAGGACAGCAGGCTCGGGAGTCGACCTTTTCCTAGAAGCCGACGTTAGCGAATCCGTCTGGCTCTGTGTGGTGGATCTTTCTGTATTGCCTGGGGAGGAGTCCCTTGGACTGGACTGTGCTCCCTCACTGGAGTTCTCTTCATTGGAAGTCTGAAAGAAGAGGTACAACCATGTTACAAAGGTTGGGAAGGCAAATGTGTTCGATCAAGACACGGATCAACTTACATGCAAGCTTTCCTGGGCAGGAGCTTTGCGCTTCAGGGTCTTCCTGACAGCCACCTTCCTCACCGCCGTCCTCGCCCGAGTCGAGGCTCGGGGGGCAACCGGCCCCGAAGATGCTTTACTTTGGGAGCCGATTTCGGTGAAATCGGCCGGCTCGCATTATGACTTTCTTCGCAGGTGGCGAGCTCCGGCGTAAGAGAACCACTGGGGCCGGAGGAAGGAATACGAAGGGGGAGCCATTGGCTTGCGTGGGAGCTGGGCCATCTTGTTGCTGCCAGGAGATGGAGTCAGGTCACAGATAATCACCATAAGCGGTTACAAGAAATATTTGAGTAGTGGTACCTGGTCTGCGGGGACGTCGTACTCAGCATCAAGTTGTCTCAACAGCGGTCCTAAAGCCCTTCTGAAGACATGGGTCTTCCACATGGACCACCAAGTCTCGAAACCGTCGGTGGTGAAGGAGAAACGGAGGTCGTGGGGAATTGGAATGGCCAAAGCATCAAAGAAGGTGTAACACCTTTGGCCAGTGAGGATGTCAGGCAGCTCAGCTCGCTTGTCGTCAGGTGGTGTAAGAAGAAGTGTGGAGGCACCTGCCCAAGACCGAGCTGTCGGGCTGCCACTACCGGTTGATAACACTCGTAACCACGCTTGATGATCCGGTTCGAGGTACTCATGCCAACGGGGAGGAAGCAAGGACGAATCATGATGGAATACAGATGCTGGGTGCTAGCGTCATCGGCAAAGTTATCCAATCGAAAGGAGACTGGATTTTCAAAATTCTCCGGTTCAGTATAAGGAAAGAACAGGGGGTTGTCCAAACCTTGGAAGAAGATCTTGAACCACCCTGCTGCTTCCTTAGGGATCAGCCTGCTGCCTGGGAGACCATACAAAGCTTGGCCATAGCTGGTGCATCGGATATCCTTTCCATTAGCATCTGGAAAGGTGCAGGAGGTCAAAGGTGGGAAGTCTGGGATCTGGTGCTGAAAGTATAGCTGCGCCCATAACTGAATAAACCACCAGGGACCGCCAGTTTTAACTGTCTTTTGGGAGAACAGTTTGACAGACATCAGTTGAAGAGATCGATAGACCTCTCCAAGGAACAGTTTGCCTAGGCCAAGATGGGTGCCTTTGGCCAGTTCATAGGCTAGGGAAAGGTAATTCTTGGTAGGGGCAAGTGATGGGCCACGGAATATGAAGTGTTCCAACCAAAAGTTCAGGAAGGCCGTGTGTTCTCTCTCGTCACGTGGCCTTTGGTCTTCATATAACGATTGAGGTAGGCACCCCAACTGGTACACTCTTTTTTAGAAGAAAGGGTGAAAGGGACTTTCGGCAGTTTGAATGCAGAAGGGCTTGGGGATACAATGTCTAGGCCTGTGATCATGGCCACATCCAGCAGGGTTGGTGTCATAGGGCCGTGGCCAAACATGAAGCAGTTCAGTGCGTCAGACCAGAAGTAGCCGATGGTTTTCAGAATATTTTCATTCTTCTCAAGAGGAGACAATGATAATGACAGGGCATCGGCTATCCCTATGGCTTCCCAGGTGGCATAATGGGTTTTGGATACTCTATTGTACCATGTCACCCAACCCTCAGGAGGATTAGGCCAGGCTCGCAGGCAGTCGGCCCAGGAGGTCAGATCTAAATTCTGATTCACGAAGGGGATTCTGTTAGCTTCGCATGAAATTAAGAGGGCGGGGCTCTCGGAAGAACGAGGACCGAGGCACATAGAATTTGCGAGAGAAGGATGTGGCAGCAGGATGTCTGAAACCTAAAATTGATAGTGAAATAGAACATTAATTCAGGTGTTTGCTGTTTACTCCTAACATTGATGCACGTGACAAGGAGGCTGCTGAGGATTACCTTCAGACCGGAGACCATGGCGTTGGCGTTGGATGATTCCGCCATTGGATGCGCTGAGGAATCGGGACGGCGCGGCTGAGATCTGAGATTCGTAGAGCTGCCGGGGCGGCGATTTGGGGATCTGAGTTTCTCAGACGAAGGGCGCAGGTTACCGTTTGGAGGGGCAGTTAGGTTGGCTTTGCTCCCGTCTTATCGTAGAAGCTGATGTGGTACCATCGGCTCTTTTGGGGCGTGTTTGACTCCGGCTATCGGTAAAGTTAAGTGAAGATATTCCTTCATTTTAAGATGAATTTTTTAGATTGGTGATAAAGTCAAGGAGGCAAGACGCCATGACATGACCCGATGAGGGATAAGCATAATGATTTTGGAAATGTCATTTCCAAAACCAGGGGGGCATGTGTTATCACCAGAATTTGACCGAGTCAGAGGTGGGCCACGATCAAGATGGGCTTAAAGATTATATACGGAAGAAATACGTGAATCGGCCTTATATGCAAAGTTTGGGCTAGCATGCCCGTGTATCTGTAATATAGTAGGTCGTATCTTAGATTAGAAGATAGAGTTTGACCCGTGCACGGTTAGGTGCACGCTTGAATTAGAGAGTCCCCAGGACGATAAATATGTATCTAGGGTTTATGAAATAAACAACAACCAACGTTCAACACAAACAATCTCGGCGCATCGCCAACTCCTTCGTCTCGAGGGTTTCTCCGGTAAGCACCATGCTGCCTAGATCGCATCTTGCGATCTAGGCAGCACAAGCTTATTACGTTGTTCTTGCGTTGCTCGTGCTGAAGCCTTTTGATGGCGAGCAACGTAGTTATCTTAGATGTGTTAGGGTTAGCATTGTTCTTCGTATCATATGCTCGTCGTAGTGCAACCCTTATACATCTAGCCGCCCTTACACCTATCTTAGGTGTAGGGGCGGCACCCCGCTTGATCATTGTTTAGTAGATCCGATCCGTTACGGTTGCTCCTTGTTCTTCAAGGATTAGTTTAATATCCGCAATAGTTAGGCCTTACAAAGGGTTGGAGGATCCAAGTGGCGTGTAGGGTGTAGTTTGCTAGCCCTAGACAGGATGTTCCGGGATCAACCTCGTGTTGGTTTTTAGGCCCTGTCTAGGATCGGCTTACGATCACCGTACGCGAGCGCGAGGCCCAATCGTGAGTAGGATGATCCGATTATGCGGTGAAAACCCTAAATCGTCGTAGATCGCATTAGCTTTATCTTGATCAAGCAGGACCACCATATATTCGGACACCTTGTACGAATCATGGGTGGATCGGTTCTTTGAGCCGATTCACAGGATAACCTGAGAGCCGATCGAGGCTCGTATTTAACGTGTACGTGTATGCCATGCAGGAAATTAAGCGAGGCATCATCCAACACCTTCCTGACCAGGTATAGGTCAGGTGGCACGCCCTTGCGACAGCATCGGACGTGCGACCAGAAGGCTTTGCGGGCCGTCGCTCTGAGGGACTGGGGCCAGCCGCAGCCCTGAGTTGTTCCCGGCTCTACGGTGTTGCCAGTCGCTGCCCGCCGGTGGGTTTCTGACCGCAACAGTCGGTAACGAGGTTGAACAAGGTATGGAGATACCGATGATCGAACCTCGGACAAGTAAAGTATCGCGTGACAAAGGGAATCGATATCGTATGTAAATGGTTCAATCGATCACTAAGTTATCGTTGAATATGTGGGAGCCATTATGGATCTCCAAATCCCGCTATTGGTTATTGGTCGGAGAGTAGTCTCGACCATGTCTGCATAATTCACGAACCGTAGGGTGACGCGCTTAAGGTTCGATGTCGCATAAGTAGATTCGGAATATGAGATGGAGACCGAAGTTTGTTCGGAGTCTCGGATGGGATCCAGGACATCACGAGGAGGTCTGGAATGGTCCGGAGAATAAGATTCATATAAGGGAAGTTAATTTATAGTTTCGGAAAAGTTCGGGATTTTTCCGTTGAAAGACCGGGAAGGTTCTAGAAGGTTCCAGGGGTCCCACCAGTGGGCCCACGACCCTAGGAGGCCTAGCATGGGCCGAGGGGATGCTCCCTAGCCTAATGGGCCAGGGGCACATGCCCCCCAAGGCCCAGCCGGCCAAACCCCTAGGGTTTCCCCAAAACCCTAGGGGGGATCAACTTGGGGGGGAAGAAAACTCCCCCTCCCCCTTTTGGCCGCCGGCCAAGCCCTAGATGGGCTTGGGGGGCCACCCCAACCGACCTCCCCCCTATATAAAGAGGGGAGGGGGCAGGGGGCACACCACCCCTTCCAGACCTAGCTCTGGCCGCCCCCTCTCTCCTCCATAGAGTTGCTCCGGCTTGGCGAAGCCCTGCAGCTTTTCTCCTCCTCCACCACCACCACACCGTCGTGCTGCTGGGATTCCGAGGGGATCTACCACACCTCCGATGCCCGCTGGAACGGGGAGAGGACGGGCTTCATCGACACCGTACGCACGACCGAGTACGGAAGTGCTGCCGGATTGCAGCACTGGATGATCGACTACATCAACAACGAGATCTAATCTCGTAAGCTTTGGAAATCTTCGAGGGTTAGTCTCACATACATCTCGTTTCTTCGATCTTCATAGATTAGATCTTGGCTTTTCCTAGATTGGATCTTGGTTTTGTTCTTGTTCACGGTAGAATTTTTTTGTTTTCCATGCAACGAACCCTTCAGTGGTATCAGAGCCGTGTCTATGCATAGATCTATTGCACAAGTAGAACACAATGGTTTTGTGGGCGTTGATGCTCTTGTTGTTTTTGGTTAGTGTACTTTGCATCTTGCGGGATGGTGGGATGAAGCGGCCTAGGCTAACTTTACATGACCGCGTCTCATGAGACTTGCTCCACGCTTGACATGCAACTTGTATTGCATAAGTGGCTTTGCGGGTGTCTGTCTCTCCCACCATAGTGAAGATTTGTTATCACCAGAATTTGACCGGATCAGAGGTGGGCCGCGATTGGAGATGGGCTTGAAGAATATACATAGAAGAAATACATGAATCGGCCTTGTATGCAAAGTTTGGGCTAGTTTGCCCGTGTATCTGTAACATAGTAGGATACGTGTCGGTTAGATAGAGTTTGGCTTCTCGCACGGTTGGGATTATTCCCACGTTAGAAAGTCTACGGACTATAAATATGTATCTAGGGTTTATGAAATAAACAACAATCACGTTCACCACAAACCAATCTAGGCGCATCGCCAACTCCCTTGTCTCGAGGGTTTCTTCCGGGTAAGCATCATGCTGCCTAGATCGCATCTTGCGATCTAGGCAAGACACGTTTATTCGTTGTTCATGCGTTGCTCGTGCTCGAAGCCTTGTTGATGGCGAGCAACGTAGTTATCATAGATGTTTTAGGGTTAGCATTGTTCATCGTATCATATGCCGTCGTCGTGCAACCCTTAGACGTCTAGCCGTCCTTATACCTATCTTAGGTGTAAGGGCGGCACCCCGCTTGATCATTATTTAGTAGATCCGATCCGTTATGATTGCTCCTTGTTCTTCAAGGATTAGTTTAATATCTGGCATAGTTAGGCCTTACAAACGGGTTGAAGGATCCGAGTGGCGCGTAGGGTGTAGTTTGCTAGCCCTAGACAGGATGTTCCGGGATCAACTTCGTGTTGGTTTTTAGGCCTTGTCTAGGGTCGGTTTACGATCACCGTGCGTGGCCGCCGAGCTCAATCACGAGTAGGATGTTCCGATTATGTGGTGAAAACCCTAAATCGTAGTAGGTCGTTTTAGCTTTATTTTGATCAAGCAGGACCACCATCTGACCGTACACCTCGTACGGATCATGGGTGGATCAGCTCCTTGAGCCGATTCACAGGACAACCTGAGAGCCGATCGAGGCTCGTATTTAATGTTTACGTGTATGCCATGCAGGAAACTAAGCGAGGCACATCCAACACCTTCCTGACCAGGTATAGGTCAGGTGGCACGCCCTTGCACCAACATCGGACGTGCGTGCCGGAGTCTTTGCGGGCCGTCGCTCGGAGGGACCAGGGCCAGCCCGCAGCCCCGGGAGCCTCCCGGCTCTACCTGTGTTGCCCGTCGCCGCTCGCCGGTGGGTTTCGACGTCAACACATTTCGGCACGCCGGTGGGACAATCTTCGACATCAACCGCATCGCCATCTACATCTGAGATGGCGGAAGGCACTCCAGTCACGTACGAGGATCTCACTGAGGAGCTCAAGAAGAAGTATGACGAGGTCAAAGCGATCCTCGAAGCCGACCTCATCGGATCTTTTCACAGAACCCGCTCACATGGCATCAGGTGGAAAGGGTTCTCACCTGAAGGCGCGCTCGATGGAGTGGACCTGTCCGCCCCGTCGGAAGAACGCACCAGGTCGCTCGCGTCGAGAGATTAACTTCATGGTAGCTCATTCGCTACACCGCCATTCCGAGAGCCTCGGTGAACACTTTGGAGCGTGTCGCTCTTCGCGTGATCCGAGAAATCATGAAGCATCGGTACTCTCCGTCAGGACCAGCTCTAGGGACTCACCAAGGAGAGATGCCACTCCAGTCCCGTCCACCGCTGCCATTCGCGTTGGCAGCACCAGAAGCGCCGAATTCACCGGCATACGTCGTCTACAAGATCGGTGGTGACCCTAGTGACTACCAGTTCTTGCATGAGGCGCCTAAGGAGATCCCTCACGGATACACGTGCACATACGTGCCGGACTCGCAGAATCGGGCACTCACAAACCAGACCGCAACAGCAGGGACTTCGGAACGGCGAGGAGGAACTTCGGGAACGAGATCTTGAGAAGCGAGACGTGGCTAGCTAAGTATGCCACCCCGATAAATCTCCGCAGCCCAACTCCCGCGGTTGGCTCGGAGCTTGAGAAGCAAGCATGGATGGCTAAGTATGCCACTCCGGCAAATCTTCGGAGTTCGACTCCGCGGCCCGGCACCGCGGATCGGATCGAGTACAATCTTGAGAGACCGAGTTCGGCATGGTGCCGAAAGGAGGGCAATCGGCTATTCCAAGCCGTACCCCAACGAGTACGAGTTGATCCCACTACCACCCAAATATCGGCTCCCCGAATTCTCCAAATTTAGTGGATCGGATGGTTCCAGCTCAATCGAGCATGTGAGCCGATATTTGGCACAGCTGGGCACGATCTCAGCATCAGATGAGCTGCGTGTGAGGTTCTTCGCACAGTCCCTCACGGGATCGGCTTTCGGGTGGTACGCATCGCTGCCACCAGACTCAATCCGGACTTGGAAGCAGTTGGAGGAGCAGTTCAACATGCAGTATCACTCAGAGGCTTCCGAGGCTGGCATTGCCGATCTAGCACAAGTACGACGAAGCGCGGAGAAACGAGTGTCGGAATACATCCAGCGCTTCGAAACGTTAGGAACCGATGCTATTTGGCTCGTGTGAGCGAAAAGAAGCGATCGAGTTGGCGGTGGTGGGTCTCGCATCACCGATCAAGGACGTGGCCTCTCAAGCGAGTACCCTTCACCGGCGCACATGGTGCGAAGGCTGTCATCATATGAGCGGCGCCACCCGGATGTTTACCGGGATAAATTCAAACGTGCGGTGGTCCTGGTTGAGGCAGATGAAGATGAAGGCTCGCGGGAGATCGGGGAGGTAGCGATGGCTGAATGGACTCGGGGGCAAGCCCCGTGTCCCGTAAGTGGGTTAAGCCACAAGGTCCTCCAAGAGGGTTTGACTTCGATGTCACCAAGGCTGAACAAATTTTCGACCTCTTGCTGAAGGAGAAGCAGCTAAAGGTACCCGAAGGCCACAAGATCCCCACGGCGCAGGAGTTGAACGGAAAGCCATACTGCAAATGGCATAACACGTTCACCCACGCCACCAACGACTGCAGGGTGTGGCGTCAGCAGGTCCAAATGGCGATAGAACAAGGGCGTCTAATTTTCAGCCAGTACGCCATGAAAGTCGACACACACCCCTTCCCCGCCGTTAACATGGTGGAGTGCACTTACCATGGAGGGTGCCAGCCAGGATTCTCGTTCAATATCAACATGGTAGGACCTGGGCACCACTGCGGTAAGGACGGAGACGAGGGCAGCTGCTCTCATAGCAAGGACACGAGAGGAAGCCGTTCCACGCGATCGGCTCCGTCACGATGGCAAGCGCTACATCACAGAGGGAGAAGTGAGGAACGTGAGATATCAGCGACCTCTCTCTGATCACCTCCTCAACAAATATGTGAGTCAATATGACCAACGCCGACGATACAACGACGATGATGAAAGAGATCGTCCCGGCTAGGGACGCCAGGAGACATCGTCGGCATGATCGCGACGAGGAGAGATATGAGCGCCACGCCAAGGAAAAGTCGAGAGAGCAAGACGACGTGGATAGGCACTGGGACTGTCCCTTCTTCAGACACTCGCTGGGATTCAGGAATGAGCCGATTGCCTACAATCGGCAAGCGCCCGAATGTAGACGGAAGAAGAAGGATGCGGCTAACGTGTCCGTGTTCAAACGTCTAGGGCCTCTCCCGCCTCGGAACAAGCACGCTGAGTCCTCTTGGGTGGAAGATCTCGAGGAATTGGGAGACGATGATGAAGAAGAAGAAGATAAGTACCACCGGCCAAGGTGGTGCCCTGATGGACTCAGCCGTTCCCAAAAGCGTAGGGTTCAGCGACTGCGTGGTTTGGAGGAAGCCGAATGGTTATACCTACACACGTTGAGGAAGGCGCGGCCTGATGTAACATCCCTGTTTTGCTAAACATAATTAGTAGTTGTTTTGTGCATCATGAGCATCATGTAATTTGCATTAAGAAAAATTTGCAAATAAATTAAAGTGGAAACCCTAGTTTTGTGCAAGTTCTACCTCTATTTGAAATGTGTTCAAATGTTTGAAACCTCAACACATGAATATGTGGACCTTCAATTAGTATTAGGAAGTGTCCTAAATATTTTCCTATAAAAGTTTAGAGTGTTTTTGGGTTTGCAAAAGAGTCCAAACTAACAAAAGGGAAGTGATTTAGCCCTGTTTTTAAAATCCCGGAGAAATCATCAAGACCTAGGGGGTTTTGTGAAAAACTCCCCTTGTCTTCTTCCTTCACACAGGCAGGGAGCTGCCTGGCAGCCCTCCCGCCGTCGATCCCGGCGAGGAGATGCTCGCCGCGCCGCCCTCCCCTGGGAGGATAAGACCTCCACGGCGCCCTCTCCTCTCGTCCCTATCCTCTCCCCCCTCGCGTCGTCCCTCTTTCCCTCTCTCTGCGTGCGCGGCCGAGCAAACCCTAGCTCCGGCCGCCGCATAGCCCCGCCGCTACCGGCCACCCCGCGCCCAGCTGAGCACGCCAACCGCTCCGCCTCGCCTCCTGGAGCTTCTCCGCCAACGGAATCGGCCGCGGGCACCCTCAATCGCCCTCGGCAAGGTCGTCTTCCCCGCTGCCGGCCGAGCTCGCCGTGGCGCCTCCCGGCCTCCTCTGGCCTCGCCGAGCCCTCCGTCATGCTCGTGGTGAGCCTCTGGTGCTCCGGCACCTCTCCATTCCCTCCCTCTTGCTCTCTATCGGCCGCGCGCCGTGTGACCCTGCCGGCCACCGCCGGCCATCGTCGTGGCCGCCGCTCCGGCGACATTTAGTAAGCGGCGCCGCCCCCACTTGGTTCCCCGTCGTCTGGCGTGTCGAACGCGCCCATTTGCGCGTGCCCCCGTGCGCTCTAGCGCCGCCTCTGTGCGTCGCCGGCGCCGGCCACCGTCGGTTGACCCCGGCGGTTGACCACGGTGGGGCCCGCCCGTTTTTCCCTTTTATTTCTCTATTTTTCTGTAAATAGAAAATCATCACAGGTGGGGCCCGTTGTCAGATTTTTATTATTTTCATAAATGTTTCCATAATGATTAAAACCCTAACAGTGGGTCCGGCATGTCAGCCTTTTATTATTTTCCAGAAATTGCAGAAAATGGTTAACACTTGAAAAATTCATAACTATTTCATTTTAAATCAGAAAAAGGTGTATAATATATCAAAATCTTCAGAAAAATGAGATCTACACTTTAGTATCAAAAGCATGCATTCATAAACAACTTCAAATCCTATTTGTTTAGAAGAACTAATTGTACCCCTCTGAGGTCTCCGGAACTGCTAACCCTAGTTCCGTCGAACCCCAGTTAATCTGATGATCATGTCTTAGGATTAATTCAATATCTTTAACACGTCATATCATCATTCTTGTATGCGCATTGCATCGATGCCATGTGTTGATTGTTATTTCTCTCTTTATAGTATTTGCTTCTTCGCGATCGATAGAACACGTGACCAAGACGATGAAGGATGATAGCACCGAAGATCAATATTGTCCACCGACAAACAAGTCAAGTACAAGTTTATCGAAGCTCCACTTTGGTTTGTCAGGGACAAAGGCAAGCCCTAGCCTGGTTCATATATGTTTTTGAAATGCTTTTACTCTGGTTCCTACATATTGCATACGATTCAACTGTCTTTTATCGATAGGTAGAGTTATCCTATCTATTGCATGTTCCACCCTTGTAGCCTCAAATACCTGATCCACTGCTCCTAGCATAACTAGGTTGGGCATGTGTGCGTCGTTAGAGCCTTTATCTCTTTATGCTTAGCCATGCTTAGTTTGTTACGCTACTACTCCGGTCTTCGGACTGGAGCCATACAATGAAATAAATCTAGCATGACAGGTTGACGTGGTAAGTGTAGAGAGGTTGATAAACATGATTAAAGGCTCAGACGAGAGGCCACATTGGGATGTGGTGGGTTGTTTCGTTTCTGCCGACCCTAGGAACCGAGTTCTCGCCTCTTGAACCAAGACTGAGCGTACAACCACACGAGGCCCTATTATGGTACCCTCTCGACTCACTAACTTGCCTAGTAGATTCCATGAGTCACATAGTTTGCGCGTTACTCGGTCATATGCATTGCATTTTGCTTGGGGGTTAAAGGTACATAACGAGCGGGTAAGCGTGGTCGTGGTGGCCGGGGTTGCGGCCTCCGGGGAAACCCACCTCGGCTCACATCGTTAAGGACCAACTTCGGGACTTGACCCGTTACGGCGGAATAATCCTTAGCGCGTGACTCATGGTCTCGGCGACAGCAAGGTAAAGGTCGTGGTCAACCACTCTCTGCCGGCTTTCCAAGGAAGAGAGCTAATGTAATGGCACTAAGAATCGGTTGGCACGTGTGGGTAAAGTTGTGCACCCCTGCAGGGTTAAATCTTTTCGAAAAGTCGTGTCCACGGTTACGGACGACTTGGGAATGGATTCTGTGATCATAGACAACATGAACCTACTCGTAAAACTTGGCAAACAGTGTGTGTTTACGGATACCTTCTCCGGATGTTGAGGGGGTAATCCGAGGATAGTGGTTCGAGATGATGAAGTTTGGTGGATACAATATGATGTTCAATATAGATGGAGATATCGCTCTCTTATCCCCTTTTAAAGGTTCTGGATAGTCGAGCTTCTCCTCTCCCTTGTCTGACAAAGGAAAACTAGCTTTACGCAAAAGAAGCTCCACAGAAAGCCCGCATACCCGCTTTGCTAAAAGGTTGTACTAAGTCTTGCTGAGTCCCTGTACTCAGCTTTGCATGCTTTTGTTTCAGACGAAGTCGCTCCAACAAATGGTGGTTTCTAAGTCGACATCGACGAGTAGCTTGGGGTTCCCAGGTGGCAGCCTGGAATCTATGGGCTGGGACGTCGCTGTTATGCTCCTGGCCTTTTAGGCCTTTTGCTATCTTGCTATGTCTAATAGCATAACTTCGCTTCCGTTGATTGATGTATGTCAGGTCAGTGACCTCTGCTTGTAATACTTTGGTTCTTCGCTCAGTTATGAGCTTGTATTACCGTTTTGAGTCGTAGAGTCACTGTTGTGTTACCGATTCTCTCACTGTAGTCTCTCGAGCTCTAGGTTAGGCTTATGTCAGACGAAGATCTGGTATTTGTCTAACCCTGATCCCGGGGGTGCCACAGGTTTTGGTATCAGAGCAGAACTGCCTGTAGGAAACCCTTTCTGCTGGTCGATGTTGAGTCTAGTGTTTGTGAAAACTATTGAAAGCTACAAGTATTTTCGAAAATCTGATTAGGATTCTTTTTACTCCTTATCTGGTATCGCTCTAATTCTAAGGTGCCTTACCTTGTGTTGATTTGAAAGTTTTTCAATCTCTTCTAGTCTTTCAAAACTTAGGTGCCTCGAAGGCATGTCGTTCCTAAACCAGTTGACCTAGTGCAGAGTTCTCTAGAGTCGAGTGTGTTCTATGCATCCTCCTTGTTTTGTTCTAATAGAGAGATTTCTTTCCATCATGATCTCTCCATTTTGTGGGTTCCACATCCTTCTGTTCTAGGCTTCGAGGTTTCCTTTCGTCTTGAATGCCTCCTTTCTATTTGCTTGGTACTTTGGAAGCTATGCATTGCTTCTAGATGCTACGCTGTGATTACTACATCGCAGTGTCCTTTGTGTCACTCATTTAGTAGTTACTCCTTTCTCGGTTTTTAACCCTTGGACTTGAACCGAAGGTCCCCGATTGTGCTGGATTCTAGTATGCGAATCTTAGTACATGAAGCTGGCCTTTAACCCAAGATTCATGCCATTGAACACTGGTGTTAATGTTCAAACATTTCATCGGTATGGCTAAATTCAAATCAAGCTAGTGTTAAACCTTGTGCTTATTGTCGTATTGAATTGCGGCAATAAAGATCTTTCCCTTCCCTTAGCAATCGCAGAGGTTCTCTCATTGAACTAAATGGATCACGACAAGAGTGCTCTTTGCGAGTCCCACTTCTATGTCTGTGACTCTGCCACACCTCCCTTTTCAGCATGAGTTTCCCAAGAGTGTTAACTTGTGCATCTACCAATCAGGAATTCTGATCCTGATCGTGTTCTTCTTCTGTAGTTGCTTTCCAACCTTTGTCTGCTAGTTAGAAGCCAAGTGGTTAATGTGCATTGGTGTTTCCAGTGTATGTTACTTCTGTGGTTCGTCAAGACATTTCACTTCGGTATGTCAGGAGAAACAAACTCCAGTACCTTGTCCGTTACTAAGACTTGGTCAAAGTATTGTAATCCGCAGATTAAGAGGCTTCATTAGCTTTTGTTCTGTTCTACCTTAGAGTATCACCCTCTTCTATATCATGAGGTCTTGCTTTGTGTCATGGCCTTGTTGATGAAGTGATGCTCTTACATATCTTTACTCGCCCTTCCTCCGAGTTGTTCGTGCTTGGGAATGTTGGGGTGTATTTATTGATGTGGCTATCCGAGATTCTTAGCAATTCTCACTGCTTTGAAATCCAAGGACGTTTGTGTCATTCTTAGCATGATTGGTTCGCCAATTTCTAAGCAAAGTCTGATTGTGCTGCCAAGTCCATTGTTCTGGCACATATTCGGTCAAAGAGTTAGGTCCATCCCAAAGCTCTCAAGACCATATCGTTTGCTTTGTAAAGCAAGTTGTCCTCTTGAACTCAGTGATATTTCGGTGGTTCGTGATATTCTGGATGTCTTTCTAGAAGTATCGCCATGTTGCCACATGACCGTTTTATCGAGTTCATGAGTAAGTTAGTTCTGTGAACTACTCCTTTCTCCAAGAAATCATACTGGATACCTGGACTAGTTGGTTGAGCCTATACAACAACTTGGAGAGTTGAAAAAAAAAAGAAGCTCTATCTAACTTTGTTCCTTCATAAAGGGATATCTAGTGTTGTCTGTGTTGAAGTCAGAAAGTATCTCCTTTATGGAAATGCTATCTTCCCACATTTGATTTGAGTTTGGGCTATCGTCAAATCAAACTCAGTTCCAAAGACTATCTTGATGATTTTATACTCATGGTGTCTCGTCTGAGTATACCTTCATGTCCTTTGGTCTGACCAATACTTGTGCCTCGTTCATGCAGAATATGAGTTCCTCATTGGAGTATCTCGATAAGTTTGTTATTGAGCCCACCGATGACATTCTTATTTTCTCCATGTTTGAAAGAGATTCATATTGAACAGTTGGCACTAATATTGGAAACTTTTGAGAACCATCTTTGTGTTATCATGAAGTATGTGATCTGGATGTCAGAAGTGACCTTCTCAGGTTCATGTGCATCTGCTGAAAGATGTCGCCGTGAATTCGAGTCGAGTTTCCTTTGTTTTCCTCGGGAACCATCGCAAGTCGACCATGCATGTGCGAAGTATTCTTGAGATGGAAGGTGGTTGCCTCCATTCCTTGAAATGTTCCTCTATGCACCCTAAGCCACTAACTGGTTTGTTCAAGAAAGAGAAGAAACTTAAGAACTTCAAAATCTTCTTTGATGTCCCCACAAGGACTCACTTGTGTTACATTACAAGTTCATGTGCACGCAATTACCTTTCCAGTCGCAACCACATGTATTAAGCAATCTAGCTCAATCCTTTGGAGCTTGACATTGTGGTCCATATCTTGAGAATCTAGCAACTTTACCTTGGTGGTAGTTGTTGCAATTTCTATTCGTACATTCTGAGTCTGAAATATCTTTACACCTAACCTAAGATGAATCTCAAGCGGCAATGATGGTTAGTGTTTCTCAAGGATTTTTGACATAGGTCTCTTTGTAAATCTGACAAGATTGATGTCGTGCTTAACACAATTAGTCGGAAGGCCTAATGCTATAATCTCTTGAATCATCCAGAATAACCACTCTCCATAAGGATCTTGTGCGACTTATTCTAGGAGTTGCCCTTATGATGCTTTTCAAATCCTGAAGTCTTGACCTTTGCTTGATGACCTACTGAAGGCTCGTCAATAGCCTGAAATTGGTGTCTAGAACATCAAGAAGAACCTTATAATCAGAGTTGCTTAATATCTCTCGGTCAATCCCTCGAAATCATTTCTCCGGTGACAACCACTCCGTTAGGAGAAATTTCACTCCCCGGTGATCATTGACACTCGACTAGCTAGTTCTCCTACCCTTCCTGTTGTTTATACCGAAGTTCCAATCGATTGACACGTTGTGTGAATTCGTCAGTCATCTAGGCCCAACCTTTTGTGTAGACAAACACCATTTCATGTACCCATGCCAGAAAAGTGACTAGGATTTTGAAATCCAAAATTGCTCTGGTTTCATAAATAATTTGTGCTTCCACGAGTCACCCTATGTAAGAGTGCCTCGTCATGGTATCAAAGGCAGTTTAACTCCTCGCTACCTTGTCCTTCGTGTTCTTATCAAGCGTGGAGCAATTGTGTACCAAAAATTTGAATCTTCTTTCATCTCCTCCTTTACCTTGACGTGTTTCATGTTTGTCAGCTCAAACGTTGTTTCTGAACACTCCTTCCATGAGTTGACCATGAGATACTCGATCTTTGTGAAGATCCACCGTCCAGTGTCATTCCCTCTTTCCTTTAGGGTAAAGAAAGCAAAGTGAAGAGTTCTTCATGGTGTTGGGGATCAACTTCTTCATGGTGTCGTGGATCAACTTATTCAACAAAGAAGATCATCGTGGTATCAACAAGCTCGTTGAAGACCGGTGTAGTCCTTGTTACCTTCTCTTTTCCTACCTTAGGAATCTCGGGGACGAGATTCTTGTAAGGGGGATAGAGTTGTAACATCCCTGTTTTGCTAAACATAATTAGTAGTTGTTTTGTGCATCATGAGCATCATGTAATTTGCATTAAGAAAAATTTGCAAATAAATTAAAGTGGAAACCCTAGTTTTGTGCAAGTTCTACCTCTATTTGAAATGTGTTCAAATGTTTGAAACCTCAACACATGAATATGTGGACCTTCAATTAGTATTAGGAAGTGTCCTAAATATTTTCCTATAAAAGTTTAGAGTGTTTTTGGGTTTGCAAAAGAGTCCAAACTAACAAAAGGGAAGTGATTTAGCCCTGTTTTTAAAATCCCGGAGAAATCATCAAGACCTAGGGGGTTTTGTGAAAAACTCCCCTTGTCTTCTTCCTTCACACAGGCAGGGAGCTGCCTGGCAGCCCTCCCGCCGTCGATCCCGGCGAGGAGATGCTCGCCGCACCGCCCTCCCCTGGGAGGATAAGACCTCCACGGCGCCCTCTCCTCTCGTCCCTATCCTCTCCCCCCCCCTCGCGTCGTCCCTCTTTCCCTCTCTCTGCGTGCGCGGCCGAGCAAACCCTAGCTCCGGCCGCCGCATAGCCCCGCCGCTACCGGCCACCCCGCGCCCAGCTGAGCACGCCAACCGCTCCGCCTCGCCTCCTGGAGCTTCTCCGCCAACGGAATCGGCCGCGGGCGCCCTCAATCGCCCTCGGCAAGGTCGTCTTCCCCGCTGCCGGCCGAGCTCGCCGTGGTGCCTCCCGGCCTCCTCTGGCCTCGCCGAGCCCTCCTTCATGCTCGTGGTGAGCCTCTGGTGCTCCGGCACCTCTCCATTCCCTCCCTCTTGCTCTCTATCGGCCGCGCGCCGTGTGAGCCTGCCGGCCACCGCCGGCCATCGTCGTGGCCGCCGCTCCGGCGACATTTAGTAAGCGGCGCCGCCCCCACTTGGTTCCCCGTCGTCTGGCGCGTCGAACGCGCCCATTTGCGCGTGCCCCCGTGCGCTCTAGCGCCGCCTCTGCGCGTCGCCGGCGCCGGCCACCGTCGGTTGTCCCCGGCGGTTGACCACGGTGGGGCCCGCCCGTTTTTCCCTTTTATTTCTCTATTTTTTCTGTAAATAGAAAATCATCACAGGTGGGGCCCGTTGTCAGATTTTTATTATTTTCATAAATGTTTCCATAATGATTAAAACCCTGACAGTGGGTCCGGCATGTCAGCCTTTTATTATTTTCCAGAAATTGCAGAAAATGGTTAACACTTGTAAAATTCATAACTATTTCATTTTAAATCAGAAAAAGGTGTATAATATATCAAAATCTTCAGAAAAATGAGATGATGATCATGTCTTAGGATTAATTCAATATCTTTAACACGTCATATCATCATTCTTGTATGCGCATTGCATCGATGCCATGTGTTGATTGTTATTTCTCTCTTTATAGTATTTGCTTCTTCGCGATCGATAGAACACATGACCAAGACGATGAAGGATGATAGCACCGAAGATCAATATTGTCCACCGACAAACAAGTCAAGTACAAGTTTATCGAAGCTCCACTTTGGTTTGTCAGGGACAAAGGCAAGCCCTAGCCTGGTTCATATATGTTTTTGAAATGCTTTTACTCCGGTTCCTACATATTGCATACGATTCAACTCGTCTTTTATCGATAGGTAGAGTTATCCTATCTATTGCATGTTCCACCCTTGTAGCCTCAAATACCCGATCCACTTGCTCCTAGCATAACTAGGTTGGGCATGTGTGCGTCGTTAGAGCCTTTATCTCTTTATGCTTAGCCATGCTTAGTTTGTTACGCTACTACTCCGGTCTTCGGACCGGAGCCATACAATGAAATAAATCTAGCATGACGGAGTTGACGTGGTAAGTGTAGAGAGGTTGATAAACATGATTAAAGGCTCGGACGAGAGGCCACATTGGGATGTGGTGGGTTGTTTCGTTTCTGCCGACCCTAGGAACCGAGTTCTCGCCTCTTGAACCAAGACCGAGCGTACAACCACACGAGGCCCTATTATGGTACCCTCTCGACTCACTAACTTGCCTAGTAGATTCCATGAGTCACATAGTTTGCGCGTTACCTGGTCATATGCATTGCATTTTGCTTGGGGGTTAAAGGTACATAACAGGCGGGTAAGCGTGGTCGTGGTGGTCGGGGGTTGCGGCCTCCGGGGAAACCCACCTCGGCTCACATTGTTAAGGACCGACTTCGGGACTTGACCCGTTACTGGCGGAATAATCCTTAGCGCGTGACTCATGGTCTCGGCGACAAGCAAGGTAAAGGTCGTGGTCAACCACTCTCTGCCGGCTTTCCAAGGAAGAGAGCTAATGTACTGGCACTAAGAATCGGTTGGCACGTGTGGGTAAAGTTGTGCACCCCTGCAGGGTTAAATCACTTCCCTTTTGTTAGTTTGGACTCTTTTGCAAACCCAAAAACACTCTAAACTTTTATAGGAAAATATTTAGGACACTTCCTAATACTAATTGAAGGTCCACATATTCATGTGTTGAGGTTTCAAACATTTGAACACATTTCAAATAGAGGTAGAACTTGCACAAAACTAGGGTTTCCACTTTAATTTATTTGCAAATTTTTCTTAATGCAAATTACATGATGCTCATGATGCACAAAACAACTACTAATTATGTTTAGCAAAACAGGGATGTTACAACTCTATCCATTAAATCTTTTCGAAAAGCCGTGTCCACGGTTACGGACGACTTGGGAATGGATTCTGTGATCATAGACAACATGAACCTACTCGTAAAACTTGGCAAACAGTGTGTGTTTACGGATACCTTCTCCGGATGTTGAGGGGGTAATCCGAGGATAGTGGTTCAAGATGATGAAGTTTGGTGGATACAATATGATGTTCAATATAGATGGAGATATCGCTCTCTTATCCCCTTTTAAAGGTTCTGGATAGTCGAGCTTCTCCTCTCCCTTGTCTGACAAAGGAAAACTGGCTTTACGCAAAAGAAGCTCCACAGAAAGCCCGCATACCCGCTTTGCTAAAAGGTTGTACTAAGTCTTGCTGAGTCCCCGTACTCGGCTTTGCATGCTTTTGTTTCGGACGAAGTCGCTCCAACAAATGGTGGTTTCTAAGTCGACATCGACGAGTAGCTTGGGGTTCCCGTGTGGCAGCTCGGAATCTATGGGCTGGGACGTCGTCGTTATGCTCCCGGCCTTTTAGGCCTTTTGCTATCTTGCTATGTCTAATAGCATAACTTCGCTTCCGTTGATTGATGTATGTCGGGTCGGTGACCTCTCGCTTGTAATACTTTGGTTCTTCGCTCAGTTATGAGCTTGTATTACCGTTTTGAGTCGTACAGTCACTGTTGTGTTACCGATTCTCTCACTGTAGTCTCTCGAGCTCTAGGTTAGGCTTATGTCAGACGAAGATCTGGTATTTGTCTAACCCTGATCCCGGGGGTGCCACACCTGATCTGGCCGCGAAAATTCAGCGAACCCTGGACGAGGAAGGTCGGCCACAAAGGAAAGAGTGGCGTCCCAGACAAAAGAAAGCCGATGATGAAACATCGGCTGGCACAAACATGGTGTTCATCCTTCCGACGGAGTTTAGTGCTCCAGGATTAGACGAAGCACCCGTGGCGCAACTTGACTGCGGCCCACGGCCGGTTATCTTTGAGAAGCCACGAGAAAGAAGCTACAGACACCTGAAGGCCTTGTACTTGCGAGGCTATATCAATGGGCAGCCCGTCAACAAGATGCTGGTGGACACCGGAGCGGCAGTCAACATTATGCCATACTCCATGCTACGTCGGTTGGGACGCTCTAGCTCGGATCTGATCAAGACCAATGTGACACTGAGCGATTTAAACTGCCAAGCATCTGACGCACAAGGTGTTCTGAACGTGGATCTGACCGTAGGAAGAAAAACCACCCCTACGACGTTCTTTATTGTCGACAGCAAGAGCACCTATGCTGTCCCGCTAGGAAGAGATTGGATCCACGCCAATCTGTTGCATTCCATCCACGATGCACCAATGCCTGATACAGTGGGATGGAGATGAAGTAGAGGTCGTCCACGCGGATGATTCAGCCGAAATTTCAACGGCCGGCATGGACGTTTGGGAGACATCAGGCCAAGAGCCACTCTCAGGCATCAATTTGGACGACTGCGAGCGCATCGACGTGACGAAGGACGGGGTTAGGCTGGTCTTAACCACCGGTCTGACCGTGTAACAAGAGCAACATCTATGGACAAACGTGGCGATGCCGATCCGTGTGATCGGCCCTAAGGATCTATGGAGGAACATCGCAAAGCCTTCATTGAGCGATTTGATCAACGTGGAGGCCGATTCCAGCAATCGGCCAAAAAATTATCTTCACCATACGTTCCGCCTATGTTCAACGTCGATCTAATGGGCAACGTTTTTACGTCGGCTGATGAGCTGGAAGAAGTCAACATTGGTCCTAACGGAGCCGACGTTCAAGTACAGTGCCTTGGCTAACTATAGAGCCGATATCCGCAGCTACTCGGCGAATCGGCTCGGGGGGCACCTAATTAGATGAACATGTGCGATACATGTGCAGTGAAATATTGGGGGCCGATAGAAAAATCGGCCAGTAAAAAAAAATTTCTCACGAGGTAAAGCCGATGCACAGCCATTGACTCTAGTACAAATTACACAAGATCTACCAGCTGCGTGTTCAAGACGCGGATTTCAACAGAAGAAAAGGTGATCAGCTCTTGTGTATCTACTGTCAGCTTGGCCAAGTTGGCCACCTTCTTAGCGACTCGTAGGAATGGCTAGGACCGAGTGGCTGACCGTTTCTTGGAGGCCAATGGTGGCAAATCTGGTTGGCTCGCGTGGTGGATTTCTCGGATTTGCTCGAGCTTGGGTCCATTTGTCCGAACTATGCGTCCTCACCACTATTCTCGCCTTGAGCCGAGGCTCGGGGGCAGCCGACCTCGGTAGATGCTCCGTTTTTAGAAGCCGATTGGGGTGTCATCGGTTGGTCCTGCGTCGCAACCTTCGTCAAAGATGGTGAGTCCTTGCAGAAGAAGATCACTGGAGCTGGTGGGAGGAATTTAAGGGCTCTCTTGAAGGCAAGGGTCTTCTACATTATCCACCAGATCTCAAATTCATCAGTCGAAGAGTTGAAGGATAGATTTGTGAAGGACCGATGCGTTGCCATCGGCTCACTGGGCATTGGCTAAGTGGACAATCGGCAAAGTCAGTATGAGGGGAAATCGGCTAAATTAGATTAAAGGGAATCGGCAAAATCAAATTGGGGAAATTCTTCATTGATAAACAGGATTTCTTACATAAAGAGCTGATTGCTCTCAAAAGGAAGTACTAGGGGATACATTGCCCCATCTACTACTACTGATCCTATGCTAGGGGTCCTATCTACGGGCCATCGCTGCCCTCGTCGTCGCCGTCGTCGCCGCTGTCGGCGCTACTCCCGGCGGGCTCGTCGTCGCTGCTGCAGCGGCCGCCGGCAGGGCCCTCATTGTCCTCGTCCTCCTCGTCAGCATCGTCGTCGTCGCTATCGAAGTTGCTGAGGTTCCCCGGCCAGGGGCAGAAGCGCTTGGCCGGCGGTTCATCGGAGGAGGTGTCGTCCTCCTCCTCCTCTTCCCCCCCTCCTCTTCGGAGGAGGTGAAGTCATCCCAGGAGAAGCGATCTTCATCACTCTCCTCCTCCGTTTCCCCGTCGGCGAGGAAGCGGAGGTCACTTTCCCCGTCGGTCGAGGACTTGTCGTCCTCAGACCAGACGGAGAAGTCGTGACTGGACTCCTCCCCGGCTTCGATGGCGTGGCGGATGTTGGCCGCATGGGCCTCCTCCGGGTCCCACTCCGGCGTCGGCTCGCGGGAGGAGGAGGATTGGGTGGAAAGACCCGATGAGGCGGAGGAAGAAGAAGACATGGTGGCACAGGAGGGCTTTTGGAGTGCTAATGCGAAGGGGATGAAGAAGAAAACTGTTTGGAACGGTTAAATAAAAGGGGATATAGTGGAGATTCAATGCCACAGCAGTTTCCGAGGAAGTGGTGCCCAACAAAAAAAAAAAAAATTGCCAGGTCACGCGGAGAAGTGGAGGAGGCAAGGCATCATGACGAAGGATACCGCGACGGTTCCGCTCCGCCACGACATGACCCGACGAAGAAAAAGCGAGTGATTTTGGAATTGTCATTTCCAAAACCAGGGGGGCATGTGTTATCACCAGAATTTGACCGGATCAGAGGTGGGCCGCGATTGGAGATGGGCTTGAAGAATATACATAGAAGAAATACATGAATCGGCCTTGTATGCAAAGTTTGGGCTAGTTTGCCCGTGTATCTGTAACATAGTAGGATACGTGTCGGTTAGATAGAGTTTGGCTTGTGCACGGTTGGGATTATTCCCACGTTAGAAAGTCTACGGACTATAAATATGTATCTAGGGTTTATGAAATAAACAACAATCACGTTCACCACAAACCAATCTAGGCGCATCGCCAACTCCCTTGTCTCAAGGGTTTCTTCCAGGTAAGCATCATGCTGCCTAGATCGCATCTTGCGATCTAGGCAGTACACGTTTATTCGATGTTCATGCGTTGCTCGTGCTGAAGCCTTGTTGATGGCGAGCAACATAGTTATCATAGATGTTTTAGGGTTAGCATTGTTCATCGTATGCCGTCGTCGTGCAACCCTTAGACGTCTAGCCGTCCTTATACCTATCTTAGGTGTAAGGGCGGCACCCCGCTTGATCATTATTTAGTAGATCCGATCCGTTATGATTGCTCCTTGTTCTTCAAGGATTAGTTTAATATCTGCATAGTTAGGCCTTACAAACGGGTTGAAGGATCCAGTGGCGCGTAGGGTGTAGTTTGCTAGCCCTAGACAGGATGTTTCGGGGATCAACTTCGTGTTGGTTTTTAGGCCTTGTCTAGGGTCGGTTTACGATCACCGTGCGTGGCCGCCAGGCTCAATCACGAGTAGGATGTTCCGATTATGTGGTGAAAACCCTAAATCGTAGTAGGTCGTTTTAGCTTTATTTTGATCAAGCAGGACCACCATCTGACCGTACACCTCATACGGATCATGGGTGGATCGGCTCCTTGAGCCGATTCACAGGACAACCTGAGAGCCGATCGAGGCTCGTATTTAATGTTTACATGTATGCCATGCAGGAAACTAAGCGAGGCACATCCAACACCTTCCCCGACCAGGTATAGGTCGGGTGGCACGCCCTTGCACCGAAGCATCGGACGTGCGTGCCGGAGTCTTTGCGGGCCGTCGCTCGGAGGGACCAGGGCCAGCCGCAGCCCTGGGAGCCTCCCGGCTCTACTGTGTTGCCCGTCGCTGCTCGCCGGTGGGTTTCTGACCGCAACAAGATTCAATTTACTCTTTCTATTGACAACACTAGTATCACCGTTGTGGTTCATGTTCGTAGGTAGATTGGATCTTACTCGAAAACCCTAAACCACGTAAAATATGCAAACCAAATTAGAGGCGTCTAACTTGTTTTTGCAGGGTTTGGTGATGTGATATGGCCATGATGTGATGATGATTATATTTGATGTATGAGATGTTCATTATTGTATTATGGAAACCGACATGAGCCTAATGGTTGTCTTTAAATTTGTTAAGACATGCGTGTCTATTCATCATGTAATAGCTTTATTTCAAGTAGTTGTTATAGTAGCTATAAGTGATGGACAACCATGAAGCGGCGCCATGGACCTTGGTGCAATGTCGGTGATGATGGAGATCATGCTCATGTGCTTTGGAGATGGAGATCAAAAGCACAAGAAGAAAGGCCATATCATATCACATATTATGAATTGCATGTGATGTTAATCCTTTATGCATCTTATCTTGCTTAGATCACGACGGTAGCATTATAAGATGACCCCTCACATTAATATCAAGATAATAAAGTGTTCTCCCCTCGTATGCACCGTTGCTACAGTTCGTCGTTTCGAAGCATCTCGTGATGATCGGATGTGATAGATTCTAGGTTCACATACAACGGGTGTAAGCCATGTTGCACGCGCGGAAATACTTGGGTTTGCTTGGCGAGCCTAGCATGTACAGACATGGCCTCAGACCACAGGAAACCGAAAGGTTGAACACGAGTCATATGGATGATATGATCAACATGTTGATGTTCACCATTAAAGCTACACCATCTCACGTGATGATCGGTTTTGGTGTAGTGGATATGGATCGTGTGCCACTAAACAACTATGAGGGATGTTGTATTAAGTGGGAGTTCATTAGTAATTACATTAAAACATGAACTAATTATCATGAACATAGTCTAAATAGTATTTTGAATTAAATTTGTAGAATTGGCATCCGTTATCTGTCATGCGCTTGTCTTGTAATTGAGATAGAAAATACTGTTAAGTCTGACAAGTAACTTTACGGACTGGTACCGTATTGTTAAAGAATCAAGATATGATTAAGTCCTATTGCAAACTTTTAGTAAACCTCACGTTGCTGATTCAGAGAGCAAATGTTTCAATTAGTACCTAAAATCATCTTGTCTCCGTGAAACTTGAAATTCAAATCCGTTTGAAAAGTAAGGAGCTGAAAATTTTGTTTTCAGAAATAAGCGAGGTATGAGATATATGTGATATCTAAGACCTTATTGCAAGATGATAGAATATAATCTAGTGAGACTACATAAACTTATAAGTTTTATGGGAATGTACGAAGGTTGAAGACGCTAGGCGTCCCGATCCTCCAACTATTTGGGCACTAACGATATTCCCATATCCATGAAGTTATCGTCCTTAGTATGCACCGTGTCTAAGACTCGTCGTTTCGAAGTATCACGTGATGATCGGGTGTTATAGATTCTACGTGTGCATACATCGGGTGCAAGCCAGATTTGCACATGCGAATATTAAGGTTAAAACTTTACGAGCCTAGCATGTACAGACATGGTCTCGGAAAGACATCATGATTTGATGGATACACATTATGAGTGAAAATGTCATCACATTAAAAGGTTACTAATAGTGAAATCCGGAACACTTGTTATGTGATGATCAACTTCAAGGTAAGAACCTCAAGGTTATTGATGTTTGACCAACAAACCTAGAAGTTATTGAAGGTGAAGTGTTTTCTGCGAATGAGGAAAGCTAAAAGAGAAACTACAAAATATTTTGGCAGAAAGAAAGAAAAGACTAGAAAGTCTAGCTCAGGTGTATATAGATGATACACATGTTATGAATGTATTCCTTGTTTGGTCACACAATGAAATTCTTGGGTAGTTGTACCATATTGGTTGGTATGAAGTGTCATACAAAACAATGCAATACAAGAATACAATGGCCTAAGTGATTGACAAAGAATATGGTAGGAATGCACGTCTGGAACAAAATAATGTGTTGTTGTGTTCGTCGTTGGCATTCTACCTAGCCCTTCAGATTTATAATAAAGAACTTTATAATTGTTGTTTTGTTCTAGTCAAATGAAAACAATGAGTTGTTCAAATTATGACAGTTTTCCATGTACGATGTATAAGTTATTATAAATCTTTATGGTGAAGCACACATGCATAACACTGACGCTAAAATGCCATAAGGCAAATGATGTGAATTCCACTTATTAGTGGAACCGCCATTTAGGTCATGTTAGAAAGGAACGCATGAACTAACTCCATGCAAATGGATTTTTGGAGTCATTTGATTTTTGAATCGTTTGGCGCTTGCAAATCTTTTCTAAAGAGAATGACTGAAATGCCGTTCATAGGCCAAGAGTTGAACGGGCAACTAACTTAGTGGAAACATACATGATGATGTATGTGGTTCACTGGGCATAGTTGTGTGCGGGAGATTCTTCTACTTCATGAAAACTTCCAACAATGAATTGAGTATATATATGTGGATATATTCGATAAGGAAGAAGTTTGAAACATTTGAATGGATTCAAATAAATTTCAGCATGAAGTGGAAATCATCATAATAGAAAAGTCAAATATCTATGAATGGATCATGGTGGAAATATTTGAATTACGAGTTTTAGCGAACATCTAAGAGAGTTATGAAACTGTTCTACAACTCACGTTTCTTGGAGTATCATAGTGATGATGGAGTTTCCAAGAGACGTATCCAAACCTTGTTGGGTTAATGATGAGATAATATAAATGATGCCATTATATTTTTGTGGATTATGCTTTAGAGACTACCGCTTTTACACTGAATAGAGCATCATCATAATCCGTTGAAATGACACCATACGAGTTATGGCATGGGGATAAACCCTAATAGTCCTTTCTTAAATTTTGGTATGCATAGCATAAGTAAATAAGTTTACAACCAAAATCGGATGAATGTCTTTGTTGGTTATCCCAGAGAATTAATTGGGAATTCTTTTCACTATGGAGACAAAGGCAAAAGTGTTTGTCGATGTTTCTTACTTATTTCCAAGAAATTGTTTCTAGTGAAGTATTTGAGTGGGAGGACAATGGAATTTGATAAGGTTTATGAACCTGAGCATGATGATCAGAGTATAGCAGCATCGGAAATGGTTCCGGAAGCGGCCATGACGATCATAGCTCCCATGTCTACAAAAGAGTTATACTCATGGAGATCGAAGTACCCATTGAACCTTGTAGGTATGGTTTACTTTGTGATCAAATAAATGATTTGTGGACAAAAGATTGATTTTTGAACAATAATGAACCAACTACATACAAAGAAGTTATGATGGGCCCTGACTCCATTAAAATGGCTATGCGCCATGAAATCCAAGATAGTTGAATACTTTTTGAAAGTAAAAATATCTGTAAAATTAATAGACTTGGATGCAATATCCTTGAAGAAGCTCGACTTGTCAAAAAGTTGTTTTACGACAAAGTTCAAAGAGTTGACTACGATAAGATTAGATCTTCCGTAGCAATGCATATAGTCTATATGGATTATTCTAGTAGCCACTACATATTTCTTTTATGAGATATGTTAGTAGGATGGCAGAAATACATACCTTCCAGAAGTGTGTATTAAGGATGTGTACTAGATACAACCAAGAGTTTTGCTGGTCCGTGGTATACTAGATAGGTATACAAACTTCAATTGGATGAAGTGAGTATCGCGGAGTTGGAATCTTCACCGGATGAAATAGTCAAAGAGTTTTTGATTTCATCAGAAACGATGAAGATGCTTGCATTTGCAAGAAATTAAGTGGGAGCGCTGAGACATAGTTATAATATTACATGTGGCTGACATATTGATGGCGTGTATTTCACACGTTCGTTGGGCAACCCCAAGAGGAAGGTATGATGCGCACAGCAGCAAGTTTTCCCTCAGAAAGAAACCAAGGTTTATCGAACCAGGAGGAGCCAAGAAGCACATTGAAGGTTGATGGCGGCGGGATGTAGTGCGGCGCAACACCGGGGATTCCGGCGCCAACGTGGAACCCGCACAACACAACCAAACTACTTTGCCCCAACGAAACGAGTGAGGTTGTCAATCTCACCGGCTTGCTGTAACAAAGGATTAACCGTATTGTGTGGAAGATGATTGTTTGCGAAAAACGATGAGAACAAGTATTGCAGTAGATTGTATTTCGAGTAAAGAGAATTGGACCGGGGTCCACAGTTCACTAGAGGTGTCTCTCCCATAAGACGAACAAGCATGTTGGGTGAACAAATTACAGCTTGGGCAATTGACAAATAAAGAGAGCATGACAATGCACATACATATCATGATGAGTATAGTGAGATTTAATTGGGCATTACGACAAAGTACATAGACCGCCATCCAACCGCATCTATGCCTAAAAAGTCCACCTTCGAGGTTATCATCCGAACCCCTCCAAGTATTAAGTTGCAAGCAACGAGACAATTGCATTAAGTATGGTGCGTAATGTAATCAACAACTACATCCTTAGACATAGCATCAATGTTTTATCCCTAGTGGCAACAAGCACAACACAACCTTAGAACTTTCGTCACATCGTCCAGGTGTCAATGCAGGCATGAACCCACTATCGAGCATAAGTACTCCCTCTTGGAGTTAAAAGTAAAAACTTGGCCAGAGCCTCTACTAGAAACAGAGAGCATGCAAGATCATAAACAACACATAAGCATAACTTTGATAATCAACATAACAAGTATTCTCTATTCATCGGATCCCAACAAACGCAACATATAGAATTACATATAGATGATCTTGATCATGATAGGCAGCTCACAAGATCCGACAATGATAGCACAATGGGGAGAAGACAACCATCTAGCTACTGCTATGGACCCATAGTCCAGGGGTAGACTACTCACTCATCACTCCGGAGGCGACCATGGCGGTGTAGAGTCCTCCGGGAGATGATTCCCCTCTCCCGGCAGGGTGCCGGAGGCGATCTCCGAGGATCCCCCGAGATGGGATCGGCGGCGACGGCGTCTCGGCAATGTTTTCCGTATCGTGGCTCTCGGTGCGGGGGTTTCGTCACGGAGGCTATTTGTAGGCGGAAGGGCAAGTCGAGAGGCGGCACGGGGGCCCACACCACAGGGCCGCGCGGCCAAGGGGGCCGCGCCGCCCTAGGGTTTGGCCACCCCGTGGCCCCTCTTCGTCTCGTCTTCGGTCTTCCGGAAGCTTCGTGAGAAAATAGGCCTCCGGGCTTTTATTTCGTCCAATTCCGAGAATATTTCTTTACTAGGATTTCGAAACCAAAAACAGCGGAAAACAAGAATCGGCACTTCGGCATCTTGTTAATAGGTTAGTTCCGAGAAAATGCACGAATATGACATAAAGTGTGCATAAAACATGTAGATAACATCAATAATGTGGCATGGAACACAAGAAATTATCGATACGTTGGAGACGTATCAGCATCCCCAAGCTTAGTTCCGCTCGTCCCGAGCAGGTAAAACGATAACAAAGATAATTTCCGGAGTGACATGCCATCATAAACTTGATCATACTATTTGTAAAGCATATGTAGAGAATGCAGCGATCAAAACAATGTGTATGACATGAGTAAACAAGTGAATCATAAAGCAAAGACTTTTCATGAATAGCACTTCAAGACAAGCATCAATAAGTCTTGCATAAGAGTTAACTCATAAAGCAATAATTCAAAGTAAAGGTATTGAAGCAACACAAAAGAAGATTAAGTTTCAGCGGTTGCTTTCAACTTGTAACATGTATATCTCATGGATATTGTCAACATAGAGTAATATAATAAGTGCAATAAGCGAATATGTAGGAATCAATGCACAGTTCACACAAGTGTTTGCTTCTTGAGGTGGAGAGAAATAGGTGAACCGACTCAACATTGAAAGTAAAAGAATGGTCCTCATAGAGGAAAAGCATCGATTGCTATATTTGTGCTAGAGCTTTGATTTTGAAAACATGAAACAATTTTGTCAACGGTAGTAATAAAGCATATGCATCATGTAAATTATATCTTATAAGTTGCAAGCCTCATGCATAGTGTACTAATAGTGCCCGCACCTTGTCCTAATTAGCTTGGACTACCTGGATTATCACCGCAATACATATGCTTTAACCAAGTATCACAAAGGGGTACCTCTATGCCGCCTGTACAAAGGTCTAAGGAGAAAGCTCGCATTTGGATTTCTCGCTTTTGATTATTCTCAACTTAGACATCCATACCGGGACAACATAGACAACGAGATAATGGACTCCTCTTTTAATGCTTTAAGCATTCAACAACAATTAATTCTTTTCTCATTAGAGATTTGAGGATGTTTGTCCAAAACTGAAACTTCCACCATGGAACATGGCTTTAGTTAGCGGCCCAATGTTCTTCTCTCACAATATGCATGCTCAAACCATTCAACTCAGTGTAGATCGCCCTTACTTCCGACAAGACGAACATGCATAGCAACTCACATGAAATTCAACAATGAGTTGATGGCGTTCCCCAGTAAACATGGTTATCGCACAACAAGCAACTTAATAAGAGATAAAGTGCATAATTACATATTCAATACCACAATAGTTTTTAAGCTATTTGTCCCATGAGCTATATATTGCAAAGGTGAATAATGGAATTTTAAAGGTAGCACTCAAGCAATTTACTTTGGAATGGCTGGAAAATACCATGTAGTAGGTAGGTATGGTGGACACAAATGGCATAGTGGTTGGCTCAAGTATTTTGGATGCATGAGAAGTATTCCCTCTCGATACAAGGTTTAGGCTAGCAAGGCTTATTAGAAACAAACACAAGGATGAACCGGTGCAGCAAAACTCACATAAAAGACATATTGAAAACATTATAAGACTCTACACCGTCTTCCTTGTTGTTCAAACTCAATACTAGAAATTATCTAGACCTTAGAGAAACCAAATATGCAAACCAAATTTTAGCATGCTCTATGTATTTCTTCATTAATGGGTGCAAAGCATATGATGCAAGAGCTTAAACATGAGCACAACAATTGCCAAGTATCACATTACCCAAGACATTTATAGTAATTACTACATGTATCATTTTCCAATTCCAACCATATAACAATTTAACGAAGGAGAAACTTCGCCATGAATACTATGAGTAGAAACCAAGGACATACTTGTCCATATGCTACAGCGGAGCGTGTATCTCTCCCATAAAGTGAATGCTAGGATCCATTTTATTCAAACAAAACAAAAATAAAAACAAACCGACGCTCCAAGAAAAAGCACATAAGATGTGGCCGAATAAAAATGTAGTTTCGGGGAGGAACCTGATAATTTGTTGATGAAGAAGGGGATGCCTTGGGCATCCCCAAGCTTAGACGCTTGAGTCTTCTTGATATATGCAGGGGTGAACCACCGGGTGCATCCCCAAGCTTAGAGCTTTCACTCTCCTTGATCATGTTGCATCATACTCCTCTCTTGATCCTTGAAAACTTCCTCCACACCAAACTCGAAACAACTCATTAGAGGGTTAGTGCACAATATAAATTGACATATTCAGAGGTGACACAATCATTCTTAACACTTCTGGACATTGCATAATGCTACTGGACATTAGTGGATCAAAGAAATTCATCCAACATAGCGAAAGAGGCAATGCGAAATAAAAGGCAGAATCTGTCAAAACAGAACAGTTCGTATTGACGAATTTTAAAATGGCACCAGACTTGCTCAAATGAAAATGCTCAAATTGAATGAAAGTTGCGTACATATCTGAGGATCATGCACGTAAATTGGCATAATTTTCTGAGCTTCCTGCAGGGCAGTGGGCTCAGATTCGTGACAGCAAAGAAATCTGGAACTGCGCAGTAATCCAAATCTAGTACTTACTTTTCTATCAACGGCTTAACTTGGCACAACAAAACACAAAACTAAGATAAGGAGAGGTTGCTACAGTAGTAAACAACTTCCAAGACACAAAATAGAAATAAAGTACTGTAGGTAAAAACATGGGTTGTCTCCCATAAGCGCTTTTCTTTAACGCCTTTCAGCTAGGCGCAGAAAGTGTGTATCAAGTAACATCGAGAGATGAAGCATCAACATCATAATTTGTTCTAATAATAGAATCATAAGGTACCTTCATTCTCTTTCTAGGGAAGTGTTCCATACCTTTCTTGAGAGGAAATTGATATTTTATATTACCTTCCCTCATATCAATAGTAGCACCAACGGTTCGAAGAAAAGGTCTTCCCAATATAATTGGACAAGATGCATTGCATTCAATATCCAAGACAACAAAATCAACGGGAACAAGATTATTGTTAACGGTAATGCGAACATTATCAACTTTACCCAAAGGTTTCTTTGTAGAATGATCAGCAAGATTAACATCCAAATAACAATTTTTCGGCGGTGGCAAGTCAAGCATATTATAAATTTTCTTTGGCATAACAGAAATACTTGCACCAAGATCACATAAAGCATTACAATCAAAATCTTTAACCTTCATCTTAATGATGGGCTCCCAACCATCTTCTAGCTTTTTAGGAATAGAGGCTTCGCGCTCTAGTTTCTCTTCTCTAGCTTTTATGAGAGCATTTGTAATATGATGCGTGAAAGCCAAATTTATAGCACTAGCATTAGGACTTTTAGCAAGTTTTTGCAAGAACTTTATAACTTCAGAGATGTGGCAATCATCAAAATTCAAACCATTATAATCTAAAGCAATGGGATCATCATCCCCAATGTTGGAAAAAATTTCAGCAGCTTTATCACAGGCAATTTCAGCAGTTTTAGCAGTTTCAGGCAGTTTTTCGTGCTTTGCATTAGAAGTGGAAACATTGCTAACACCAATTCTTTTATTAGTATGAGTAGGAGGTGCAGCAACATGTGTAGCTTTAGCATTACTAGTGGTGGTAATAGTCCAAACTTTAGCTATATTCTTCTCTTTAGCTAGTTTTTCATTTTCTTCTCTATCCCACCTAGCACGCAGTTCAGCCATTAATCTTATATTCTCATTAATTCTAACTTGAATGGCATTTGCTGTAGTAGCAATCTTATTATGATGATTCTCATTAGGCAAAACTTTTGATTTCAAAAGATCAACATCAGCAAGCAAGACTATCGACTTTAGAAGCAAGTATATCAATTTTCCCAAGCTTTTCTTCAACAGATTTGTTAAAAGCAGTTTGTGTACCAATAAATTCTTTAAGCATGGCTTCAAATCCAGGGGGTGAGTTCCTATTATTGTTGTAAGAATTTCCATAAGAATTACCATAGCCGTTGCCATTATTATAAGGATATGGCCTATAGTTGTTACTAGAATTGTTCCGGTAAGCATTGTTGTTGAAATTATTATTTTTAATGAAGTTTACATCAACATGTTCTTCTTGTGCAACCAATGAAGCTAACGGAACATTATTAGGATCAATATTAGTCCTATCATTCACAAGCATAGACATAATAACATCAATCTTATCACTCAAGGAAGAGGTTTCTTCGACGGAATTTACCTTCTTACCTTGTGGAGCTCTTTCCGTGTGCCATTCGGAGTAGTTGATCATCATATTATCAAGAAGCTTTGTTGCTTCACCAAGAGTGATGGACATAAAGGTACCTCCAGCAGCTGAATCCAATAAATTCCGTGAAGAAAAATTTAGTCCTGCATAGAAGGTTTGGATGATCATCCAAGTAGTCGACCCATGGGTTGGGCAATTTTTAACCGAGAGATTTCATTCTTTCCCAAGCTTGAGCAACATGTTCAGTATCTAATTGTTTAAAATTCATTATGCTACTCCTCAAAGATATAATTTTAGCAGGGGGATAATATCTACCAATAAAAGCATCCTTGCATTTAGTCCATGAATCAATACTATTCTTAGGCGAGAGATAGCAACCAATCTTTAGCTCTTCCTCTTAATGAGAAAGGGAACAATTTTAGTTTAATAATATCACCATCTACATCTTTATATTTTTGCATTTCGCATAGTTCAACAAAATTATTAAGATGGGCAGCAGCATCATCGGAACTAACACCGTGAAAATTGATTATTCATAACAAGATTCAAGAAAGCGAGGTTTAATTTCAAAGAATTCTGCTGTAGTAGCGAGGTGGAGCAATAGGTGTGCATAAGAAATCATTATTATTTGTGGTTGTGAAGTCACACAACTTAGTATTTTCAGCGTTGGCCATTTTAGCAACAGTAAATAAAGCAAACTAGATAAAGTAAATGCAAGTAAACTAATTTTTTTTTTTTTTTTGTGTTTTCGATATAGCAAACAAGATAGCAAATAAAGTAAAACTAGCAACTAATTTTTTTGTATTTTGATTTATTGCAGCAAACAAAGTAGTAAATAAAATAAAGCAAGACAAAAACAAAGTAAAGAGATTGAGAAGTGGAGACTCCCCTTGCAGCGTGTCTTGATCTCCCCGGCAACGGCGCCGAGAAAAAGAGCTTGATGGCGTGTATTTCACACGTTCGTTGGGCAACCCCAAGAGGAAGGTATGATGCGCACAGCAGCAAGTTTTCCCTCGAGAAAGAAACCAAGGTTTATCGAACCGGGAGGAGCCAAGAAGCACGTTGAAGGTTGATGGCGGCGGGATGTAGTGCGGCGCAACACCGGGGATTCCGGCGCCAACGTGGAACTCGCACAACACAACCAAACTACTTTGCCCCAACGAAACAGTGAGGTTGTCAATCTCACCGGCTTGCTCGTAACAAAGGATTAACCGTATTGTGTGGAAGATGATTGTTTGCAGAAAACGAGTAGAACAAGTATTGCGATGAGATTGTATTTCGATAAAGAGAATTGGACCGGGGTCCACAGTTCACTAGAGGTGTCTCTCCCATAAGACGAACAACATGTTGGGTGAACAAATTACGGTTGGGCAATTGACAAATAAAGAGAGCATGACAATGCACATACATATCATGATGAGTATAGTGAGATTTAATTGGGCATTACGACAAAGTACATAGACCGCCATCCAACCGCATCTATGCCTAAAAAGTCCACCTTCAGGTTATCATCCGAACCCCCTCCAGTATTAAGTTGCAAGCAACAAACAATTGCATTAAGTATGGTGCGTAATGTAATCAACAACTACATCCTTAGACATAGCATCAATGTTTTATCCCTAGTGGCAACAGCACAACACAACCTTAGAACTTTCTCGTCATCGTCCTGGTGTCAATGCGGGCATGAACCCACTATCGAGCATAAGTACTCCCTCTTGGAGTTAAAAGTAAAAACTTGGCCGAGCCTCTACTAGAAACGGAGAGCATGCAAGATCATAAACAACACATAAGCATAACTTTGATAATCAACATAACAAGTATTCTCTATTCATCGGATCCCAACAAACGCAACATATAGAATTACATATAGATGATCTTGATCATGATAGGCAGCTCACAAGATCCGACAATGATAGCACAATGGGGAGAAGACAACCATCTAGCTACTGCTATGGACCCATAGTCCGGGGGTAGACTACTCACTCATCACTCCGGAGGCGACCATGGCGGTGTAGAGTCCTCCGGGAGATGATTCCCCTCTCCCGGCAGGGTGCCGGGAGGCGATCTCCGGGATCCCCCGAGATGGGATCGGCGGCGACGGCGTCTCGCAATGTTTTCCGTATCGTGGCTCTCGGTGCGGGGGTTTCGTCACGGAGGCTATTTGTAGGCGGAAGGGCAAGTCGAGAGGCGGCACGGGGGCCCACACCACGGGGCCGCGCGGCCAAGGGGCCGCGCCGCCCTAGGGTTTGGCCACCCCGTGGCCCCTCTTCGTCTCGTCTTCGGTCTTCCGGAAGCTTCGTGAGAAAATAGGCCTCTCGGGCTTTTATTTCGTCCAATTCCGAGAATATTTCTTTACTAGGATTTCGAAACCAAAAACAGCAGAAAACAGAAGCGGCACTTCGGCATCTTGTTAATAGGTTAGTTCCAGAAAATGCACGAATATGACATAAAGTGTGCATAAAACATGTAGATAACATCAATAATGTGGCATGGAACACAAGAAATTATCGATACGTTGGAGACGTATCACATATCATTGATTATAAATGATGTAATACTTGATGTGATTAAAAGGTTTCGTTGAGAATTAACTTCAATGAAAAGATATGGACTGAAATATATTTAGTGTCAAGATCTATGAAGATAGATTGAAACACATAATAAGTTTAAGTCAAAGTACATAGAATGAATATTGAAGTAGTTCAATATAAACATATTAAGAAGGTGTTCTTTTCATATGAAGGTTTAGCAAGACTTGAGTGTATTTGACATTCGACGAGGAAAATCACATGAGTGATTTTAGACCACGAATAATATTTACAAAGTCAGATGTCCTGTGCTCTAAAGTGTTATGAGCATATACCAGAATGATTCATGCAATGATCATTGGACGACAGTAAGAATATCCCTGGGTGCTTTAGAAGAACCAAGGATATATATATAGTTTTGTATGGGGTAATGACAAACAAATCGCTGTAAGGTGTTGCACCGATATAAGTTTGGTCTCATATAAAAATAAAATTTCAATCTAAATTAGGCTAAGTGTTGTTTAAAAGGTAGCACAATGAGCTAGAAGAAGTCTATGCTAGATTTAGATGAGTTCTAAATATTGTGACGGATTCTACAAACGAAGGCAGAGTATGTCATTGTTTTGACAATGACTAAGGATGTTAAGTCGAGGAGTTCTTGGAGAACTTGGTGTAGTTCCGATAGTGTCAGAACTTTGAAGCTATATTGTGTGTGACAATATTAGTGACTTATTTCAGACCGCGGAATTAAGGTTCCACCAGAGGACTAAGCATATATAATTAATGCCGACTCATTTGGAAAATGAGTGATGCGTTGAGATGCAAATGAATTGCAAAATACATACGTTTCTGAGCGTGTCAGATCCATTGACTAAAACCTCTCCCGTGAGCAAAACATGATAAGCACCAGAAGGCCAAGGTGTTATATCTTTACAAATGTAAACTAGATTATTGACTCTAGTGCAAGTGGAAGACTGTTGGAGACATGCCCAAGAGGCAATAATAAATTAGTTATTGTTATATCTTTGTGTTCATGATAAATGTTTACATCCCATGCTATAATTGTATTAACCGAAACATTGATACATGTGTGTTATGTAAACAACAAGGAGTCCCTAGTAAGCCTCTTGTATAACTAGCTTGTTGATTAATAGATGATCATGGTTTCGTGATCATGAACATTGGATGTTGTTAATAACAAGGTTATATCATTGGGTGAATGATATAATGGACATACACCCAAATAAGCGTAGCATGAGATCAAGTCATTAAGTTCAACTTGCTATAAGCTTTCGATACATAGTTATCTAGTCCTTCGACCATGAGATCATGTAAATCACTTACACCGGAAGGGTACTTTGATTACATCAAACGCCATTGCGTAAATGGGTGGTTATAAAGATGGGATTAAGTATTCGGAAAGTGTGAGTTGAGGCATATGGATCAACAGTGGGATTTGTCCATCCCGATGACGGATAGATATACTCTGGGCCCTCTCGGTGGAATGCCGTCTGATTAGCTTGGAAGCATGTGAATTGGATCACAAGAGATGACATACCACGGTAACGAGTAAAGAGTACTTGTCGGTAACGAGGTTGAACAAGGTATGGAGATACCGATGATCGAACCTCGGACAAGTAAAGTATCGCGTGACAAAGGGAATCGGTATCGTATGTAAATGGTTCAATCGATCACTAAGTTATCGTTGAATATGTGGGAGCCATTATGAATATCTAGATCCCGCTATTGGTTATTGGTCGGAGAGGAGTCTCGACCATGTCTGCATAATTCACGAACCGTAGGGTGACGCGCTTAAGGTTTGATGTCGCATAAGTATATTCAGAATATGAGATGGAGACCGAAGTTTGTTCGGAGTCTCGGATGGGATCCATGACATCACGAGGAGGTCGGAATGGTCCGGAGAATAAGATTCATATAAGGGAAGTTAATTTCTAGGTTTCGGAAAAGTTAGGGATTTTTCCGGTGAAAGACCGGGAAGGTTCTAGAAGGTTTCAGGGGTCCCACCAGTGGGCCCACGACCCTAGGAGGCCTAGCATGGGCCGGGGGATGCTCCCTAGCCCAATGGGCCAGGGGCACATGCCCCCCAAGGCCCAGCCGGCCAAACCCCTAGGGTTTCCCCAAAACCCTTGGGGGGATCAACTTGGGGGGAAAGAAAACCCCCCTCCCCCTTTTGGCCGCCGGCCAAGCCCTAGATGGGCTTGGGGGGCCACCCCAACCGACCTCCCCCCTATATAAAGAGGGGAGGGAGCAGGGGGCGCACCACCCCTTCCAGACCTAGCTCTGGCCGCCCCCTCTCTCCTCCATAGAGCTGCTCCGGCTTGGCGAAGCCCTGCAGCTTTTCTCCTCCTCCACCACCACCACCACCACGCCGTCGTGCTGCTGGGATTCCGAGGGGATCTACCACACCTCCGCTGCCCGCTGGAACGGGGAGAGGACGGGCTTCATCAACACCGTACGCACGACCGAGTACGGAAGTGCTGCCGGATTGCAACACTGGATGATCGACTACATCAACAACGAGATCTAATATCGTAGGCTTTGGAAATCTTCGAGGGTTAGTCTCACATACATCTCGTTGCTTCGATCTTCATAGATTAGATCTTGGCTTTTCCTAGATTGGATCTTGGTTTTGTTCTTGTTCACGGTAGAATTTTTTTATTTTCCATGCAACGAACCCTTCAATGAGCGTATCGTCTGGTTGGCGCCGGGGTGGATCCGGCGTGCCGCCCGGTTGGACCGGGCCAGGGACCGGGCGCGCCGGCATGGCGACCGGTCTGACCGGATGCTGAGCCGGCCTGGACTGTGACGTCTCCTCTCGCGCATGCCTCCCGCTCCTCCCTCGTGCGTCCATGGGGTGTCTTTTCATGTCCAGCTCCATGTCCAGCATCACGTCCATCTTCACGTCCAGCTGCTCCTCTCCTCCTCGTGCGATGCTTGCTCCCTCTTCATACCTGATCATACATAAGTAACAGGACTTAGGCAGTATAAAGTTTTCATCAATCAAAGTATCATTTAGGAACAAATTCACCTGTTGTTTAAGTAGCTTCGCACGAGCCCTTGTAATAGGTCTAATCCTAACTTCATTGGACTTGAGCTTCACAGCAGCTTCATCTTCATCTTGCAATGACGGAGGTAGTAGTGTAGTAGGGATGTCCTCATCATAGGGGAGGGGGCCGAATCAGCGGCAGAAAAGTACCTCGGCGTCCGCTGGGTGTACGGGCGGAGGCGGACCATGCGAGGCGGTCGCGCTCCGGCGGTGCATGGAAGCGGGCCGAAAGTGGCCGGAAGTTATCGCGCTCCGTCAAGCGCGCGAGGAGGCGGCCGAAGAATGAGAAGCCGAGGCGCCCCCCGATGCCAACTCGTGCAGCCCGCCGCTGCCGGCGCTGCCCCCGCGCGGCAACGCCGACGCCGACGCCGACGGGCTGCCTCTATCCTGCGGGAGCACCTCCGAGGCGGTGGCCTTCGAGGTGGCGGCGCTCATCGTCGCCTAGGAAACGCCGGCGAGCAAAAACCCTCCGCCACCGACGGGAAGCGCCCCGGTGACACTCTAGTCGATCCGGGGACTAATCTAGTATAATTAGGCCCCTATACCGAATGTAGATCGAACAAGCATGTATTTTGCCTAGATTATTGTAAATTATCGACGAATTCAGCTTGATCGGAGCAAATCGGGTTCAATCGCGACTTTGATTTTCCTGCGACGTTTGATTTTCGCTTTTTTGGTTCGCGAGTTCGGTTTCTATTCTGCGATGTGACAAAATCCAACTCTTTTCAGTAGTTCGGGAGACCGAACTCGATGTTTTAGGTTCCACGATATACGGGCTCTGCTAGAGATGCTCTTAGGCCCAAGCTTGTTGCCGCCTGAAGCATCTCGCTGCTGGTTAGGCCCACAACCCAACAGGTATTCTTGCTCTTTTTTTCTTGGTTTCACTTTTTTCTTATGTTTCTCTTATTTACTGTATTTTCTTGCTAATATTTTTTGTACACAATTACACTTTTAGGGTACTACTCCCTAGAGGTAGACCTTTTCACTGGGAACCCGCGCTAGCAATGAGACGACGTGTGGCACACATCGAAAAATGATGGACGATACATGCACACAAAACTGAAAGCCACGCGACGAGTTAACGCCGTTGATGCATCGTCACGGCCGGGTCGGGAAGGGACGCATGGCATGCGCTACGCCGACAGTCCGGTGGACACCGAGGACTGCCGTCAGCGTAGCCGTCTCTACGCCGACGGCCAGTCTACACCGACAGTCGCGTTTGGCGGCTGCCCTGGCCAGGCCGTACGCCGACGGTCCCGACATTTGGCCATCGGCGTACAGCTTGGCCCTCGGCATACTGTCGCATTGCTGTAGTGACTGAGGCAAACAGAGCGAAAGCAAGAGATGCATGCAAGGCACACCTCGCCTCAGCTATCTGGTTTCGCTCGCTGCCACATAGACAATGGTGGGCTACACCAGAAAAGAAGAGAAATCGCTGATGTAAACAAAGAAAAAAAAGAAATTAGGTTGAGATCTGGGTGTTTTTTTGAAACAGTTGGAACCTAGGTGTTGGCCAACATGACCCTGGCAAGCCGCACCGAAGCCTGGCTTGACCGGCTCGGTATATGATCCGGGTGCAGAATTACTTATTTTGCTCCCAGGGTATCTAATAGAGTTTATCTCTATATTAAATATATATACATTGGAATACTCTGGAATTCCTTTGTTTTCTTCAATCCAATTAGGTCCTACATAATTAGTGGAGGTATAACACGAGAATAGGTAATTTCCTTATGGTGGCACTATTTATTAGTTTGGTTTAAAGGAATGAAGCGAAGGAAAATCACATAAGAAAAAAAAAATCCTTTGATCCCAGTGTTATTGGAAAAAACTAGATATTCTACAATCCACTTGGACCTCTTTTCAAATTTATACTTACAAAGGAAAATTTTCTTATTTATGGAAATCAAACATCCAAATTTGCAAAAAACAAAATCAGTACTCTGTTTTGCACATGCATTCGTATCATTTTCCTTCAGTTTTTCTTATCACTTAGGGTGCTAGACTTTATTTTAGTAAGATGTCTATTAGAGCGGTATTTTCTTTATTTCAGGAAAAAAATTATGGGTCGGAATTTAAAGAACCTACTAGAGTGTACTTATGATGTATTGTAGCTTTACTTTGCTTTACTAGAGTATAATAAAATAAAGCTTTACTTTTTTTCCAAAGAAAAAGAAACACTTATTTTGTCAATTTGTTGCTAGTGATCTTTGACCAACGTTTCTACTCTCAACTAACCTCGACCAACTCTAACGACTCCGCCCTCGCCTCATCCCGCCGCATCTCTCCTCTCGATCTCGCCGCCCATCGCCGCCGCCGGCAAGGCAACCGCCAGCCGGAAGAGTCCTGCGGGCTACCATCAGCCATGAAGGGCTCCCACTCGCAGGCCCAGGCGGCAAGCCGGCGGCGGCGTTGCGCGTGGCTGCTCCCGCTGCTCGTTGGCGCCGCTTTCCTCGGCGAGATCGCGTTCCTCGGCCGCATCGACTTGTCCAAGAACGCTGCGGCGGTCGAGAGCTGGACTACCTCCTTCTACCGCCGCTCCGCGAACTCGGGCGAGGACGCGCTTCCGGGTGGTGGGGACGGCGATGACGACGAGATCCGGCAGTGCGTGGAGCGGCTCGAGAGGGAGGACGCCGTGCCCTACGACCGCGATTTCGAAACGGACCCCGTCCTCGTCGGCGGCGCCGCTAAGGCATGTCCATTCCCCCCTGCTCTACATTTTGTATTGACGCTAAGGGGCTCCACGGATCTGCTGCCTAATTGGGTCAACATTTATTTTTTGACAACGCTTAGCTGGGGAATGGGGTAGCTTTAGTAACGTCTGTATAAGTTCCAGCGATCCCTCCGAATTTTTGCAGAAAATCTTCCCAAGGTATTGTCATATGAACTTTTGGGAGCTTAGAATATCTTGATCGAAGCTTGTAGAGCTATTAGCTATACTTGGTGAAACACGATGTCACTTTGGACTTGCTACTCATGTAGGCGCTTAATTCCGTTTTAATGCTGTATTTTGAACTAGCTGAACTTGGAAAACTGTCAGAAGAAGCTCTTTACTGTTACAAGGATCTTTTCAGGTTGCTTGTGTTTGTCTTGGAGATTATGTCTTAACAATCCAACCTGTTCCTAGTAGTTATCAGACACAAATACTGGGATAGGTCAGTAATCAGTCTGACCAAGTCCGCTTCCGTCCCTAATTTGTAATTGTATTTCAAATTTTGGAGATTTGAAGCTAGTTCCTGTCATTGAAATCATTTATCAGGGTACGGAAGAAGGGCTTAGGAGTCAGTATTTTTTATATTTTGTTTATAGATTAGAACCCACACGGTGCCATAATGATGTAATAATCATATAAACAAGTACTAAGCAGGAGTGATGCTACTGTGTTAACCAAGGAACACTTTCTGAAAACAAAATGCTCTATTGCCTACTTTGTCCATTAGAATGTTTGGACGTTTAATTGTCGTGTGTCATTGTTCACTTGATGCTACTGTGTTAACCAAGGAATACTTGATGCCTCATATCTAGAACACTAATGTTCCCATCTTTTTTGTTTTGTTTTATTTATTGTTTCCATCTATAATGCTTACGTGTTTCCCCCTCTCAGGATTGGAATAAATGTTCCGTAGGGTGTGATTTTGGGTTTCCAGCTAGTAAGACACCTGATGCTAGTTTTGGAATGGTCTCGGATCCCTCCGTAAAGAGTATCCTCAGATCAATGGAATCGTCTCATTATTATTCAGAGAACAATATTAATGCGGCTCGAGGGTGGGTAAGAGCCAAGTTAATTCTAATTGGTGATTTCCAGTTATCTTTGCTTGTTTGAATTGGCATGACAATACTTATTTAGTGGTCAGAATTAATTACAGCGCCGATCGACCAGAAATTTAGAATTGTGATGTGCTTCCTTTATATATAAGATAATTTAACACCCCGTCCCAGCCTCCTAGTTCCTCATGATATACATATTAAGTGCAATATTTAGTGGTCTAATGTATTTGTAGGTTCCATCTTTGATTAACTTTGAAATAGCATAAGAAAGTATGGTGGTATTATTTGGCTATGAGATCAGTATGTTGCTGACTTTTAACAGTTATCACTTCAAAGAAGATCTGTAACGAACACTGCGTTGAACATGTTATTCTCACTTTAGAACCATATTATTGTCATGTACTCCCTCTGTTTACAGATATAAGATGTTTTAGACACTTCAAAGTGAACTAGATACACACCATAGTGAGTGAATCTACACACTAAAAGTAGACTAGATACATACCAAACTAGATGAATCTACTAAAACCTAAAACATCTTATATTAGTGAACGGAGTTGTATTTCGTATGCTCAGCTGTTGAACCATTGTGCACGCTCCTTGTAGGATTTATTATTTTTGATAATCATTATTGTGATTTTTGGGGCAACTCAAATCCTTTCTGTCACAGGAGAGGGTACCAAATTGTGATGACAACCAGCCTTTCATCAGATGTGCCGGTTGGCTACTTTTCATGGGCTGAATATGATATCATGGCACCCGTTCCTCCAAAGACTGAAGAAGCCTTAGCTGCAGCTTTTATTTCCAACTGCGGTGCACGCAACTTCCGTTTGCAAGCCCTCGAGATGCTTGAAAGTTTAGATGTGAAAATCGATTCTTATGGTAGCTGCCATCGTAATCATGATGGCAAAGGTACACTTTTCTCTCAGTACTTCGCTAGGCATGTTTGTATCATTAAATATTTCAGCTTATAAACAAATGCCGGATATGCTCTGTTGTGCTTAGAAGGCTCTATGTAGTGGCCAGCTACGCCAGTTAACGAATATGGTATGCTGATATTAGTTTTAATGCAGCCAATGCAATAACGGTATTGGATACTAAATATGCTGTCAATGTGTGGTTTTATATGAGATAGATTACTAATTGAGTCTTACTTAGCATGACACAATCTTCTTTTCTAATTATGGGTTCTTGAAGAACATGGTGTTGACTGTTTGGGATTTAGAATGTACTTTGGTCATTGGTATTTGGTAGTAGTGAGCATCTGGTAACTTCACAATTGATTTGAACATTCAGTTTTTTCTACCTACATATGTGCTCGTAATTTGAGTCTATGAGGTGCTGGCAATCCCACCTCCCAGGCCATGTTACATGTTTGAATTGAGTACTTGGGAAGGGGTTTGAATGTATTACATGGCATCAAGTGCTTATTGGTTGAACAAATTTTAACAATGAAGACATTGTTAGGTCCAACTTTGCTAATTAAGGTCCTAGATTGTATCATTATACTTACTCCCACCTTTTGCAAACATGAACTGTTTTGGACATCATAACTCTCTTGTATATCATTTTTGTTGCTGATTAGGCTATATTAGAATTACCCAAACAAATTATGTATTACTGTACTTTATAATGAGTCTACTAATACAAGTTTTTTTATAGCCAATCTATGTAGGTTACACACTTATGATGGTCAAATATGAAACTGTGTGTAATAACCCTGAGTCTAGGGCGACTTATGTTTGTAAATGTAGGGGTAATCAATGAGAAGATGACACATCATGCTTTTATGCTTGAATGCATAAATTTTGCTGTCTATTACATTTGCTTTGAGGAAATCATTGTAGTACTTTGATGCTTGAATGCATAACTTTACTGTTATATATTTGATTTGCTGCTTGGATGCAGTGGACAAAGTGGAGACTTTGAAGCGCTACAAATTCAGTTTGGCTTTTGAGAATTCTAACGAGGAAGATTACGTTACAGAGAAGTTTTTCCAGTCATTGGTAACAGGTAAGAGTGTATGTTATAACCACTCACCCACACCAGTGCACACCTATCACTCACACAATTTACATGGGGTAACTTTATTGGCCATCACATGCTGCGTATAAGTAACAATGCTGTGCCTGATAACTTCCATTAGTTGAGTAATGAATTTTCTTAACTGAGGGTGTTAGTTAATCGGTAATATTTTGATGACATGGTTTATGTTGTGGGTGAGTAATACATAATATGGTAGGGTTGCACCGATTGAAGAGAAGCTTGTCCAACACCGACTAAGGTGGTTTGGGCATATCCAACAGTGCCCCCCTAGAAGCACCAGCTAATAGCGGGATTCTAAAGGGTGGGGAAAATACTATGAGGGAAAGGGGGCGACCAAAGTTGACATGGGAGAAGGCTGCAAAAAGGGACTTGATGGATTGGAATGTACCTAGAGAATTGGCTCTTAATAGGACTGCACGAAAATCAACATCCATGTGCTGGAATCTTAATTTAGTCTCCATGTACCTAGAGAATTGGCTCTTAATTTACTTTTTTCCCCTGTCTTTAACCTTTTTGTTTCCATACGTTTCTGTTGGATTACATATCCTACGGTCCTACCCAACTTGCTTGGGACAAAAGGCTTGTTGGAAATTCTACGTTCTCACCGGTTGAGATGTTTTTTTTTTTAATATCATCTTCAAGAAACTTGACATTATATTGTGGAACATAAAACATAGCATCCAACAGATAGAAGTACCAAGTTTTCTAATGTATGGATATTCCATGTTTGCTCATCGAACACTACCATTTTGCTTCTATGGTTTATCTTAATTTAAGTTCCAGGGGTTGATTTTCATTTTAAGTTCATGAAGTTCAAATTTATTGCTTGAATGGAAGTGATTCTCAATATTTGACTTGCACCTCACTACAGGGGCCATTCCGGTTGTCGTTGGTGCACCAAATATTCAAGAGTTTTCTCCAGGAGAAGGAGCAATATTACACATTAAGGAGCTTGATGACGTTACTTCAGTTGCTAGGACCATGAAACATATTGCATCAAATCCTGATGCTTTTAATCAATCTTTGAGGTTGATATCCTGCTTTGACTGTTGACCTCAGTCCTGAATGTGACATGGATATAGTGCACTAATAATTTTGCTGGAACAGCACATGTTTTCTGACCAAAATTTAGACTCAGTTATGATCCATATTTGCAAGATCCAATACTGAATTAGTATGATATCGGTGGACATCATGGGGGCCATGTTTATTTATCTTAACTTTTAAGCTTAATTCATGTTTATTAAGGAGTCTGCTGTGTTGCATTATGAACTGCACCATGGTGATGCTTTCACTTAATTTTTATTGCATCAATATCGGGTATCAATCTACATATCTGGTAAATATATGACTTGTTCAGAACCAAATTACTGCCCAATTGAATATCCCAATGAATCAATTCCCCCAGTGTAGATAGGCTTTCGTGTGGTCATGGCACCTCGTACTAAAGCTTAGGATGCAATCCTTGAACATGACTGTGCAACAGCATGAAAATGATGACCTACTGGCTTATATCACGCATGAGTTGCTTGAATTAGGTTTGCATTAGAATGGAAGCTTAATTTTAACTTACAAATGCTGTTGTAATAAGCTGTTTCTCTCTCATGATTTGCTTGGACTAGGTTAGGCTAAGTTCAGGTCTTCATGACCTATGGTTTTGATTGAATACAATTTGTTTTGCATCTGTAGGTGGAAGTATGATGGTCCATCTGATTCGTTCAAGGCACTTATTGACATGGCAGCGGTTCATTCATCCTGCCGCCTCTGCATACATATCGCTACGAAGATTCATGAAAAAGAAGAAAGGACTCCAAAATTTATGAATCGCACATGTAGTTGTTCCAGCAAAATAGGAACAGTATACCACTTATTTGTTAGAGAGAGAGGGAGGTTTAAGTCGGAAAGCATTTATCTAAGGTATGCAAAGAATGTTCTACTTACCCTGTATTGGTGGCTGGTATTTGCAGTTGACAATAGAAATAACCAAGAGTAACAAGGTCAACTTTACATCCTGTATTCCGTAGTCTTAGCCCCTGTTGTGCTTATTTCTCAGGAAGCTGCATATGTTGCTTAACTACAACTATTTTGTTGTCAAAGGTCTCAACCGCTAGTTTCTTTGCATGACAAAATTAAGTCATTCTTACTGCATATTTTATTTGCTCATTTAGTTCTGCATTCTTATACATGTTTTCTGCCTATCCATGCAGATCAAACAAATTAACTTTAGGAGCTTTGGAGTCTGCCGTACATGCTAAATTTGGATCCATCAACCATGTTCCTGTATGGAAAGATGAAAGGCCATCAAGTATTCGAGGTGGGAATGAGTTGAAGGTGTACAAAATTTATCCAGTTGGTCTTACAGAACGACAAGCATTATACAACTTCAAATTTAGTGACGATGCTGAACTTGCCAGATACATTAAAGACCATCCATGTGCAAAGTTTGAGGTAATTTTTGTATAGCTACAATATAGCAATTTTTGCGTCCTTTGGCAACCCCAAACTAGTTCTGTCTTTTGTGTGTACTGAGTTTCTGCTGTATTGTAAGTTAGGGCTACGTAGCAAACAGGTTCATGTTTGTGTAACGTCAGTCGTGATGCTAAATCACAACTTTGTAGGCGTTGGGGTACACAGGCTGTAAATTTCCATTGACAGGCAAGCTGTTATATTTGGCCCTTTTGAGGAACTGTTTCGAGAATACTTTTGAGAAAATGTAACAAGTGTTGGCATGACACAACTAGCGGTTTTGTGCTTCGTAATGACAGTGCTGAACTTTGCATAACTGAGTAAAATTAAGGCACAGTCATGTTAAGAGTTCTTGCCAAAAAACTCAATAATCCAATACATGGTTTCGGAATGCATGTGTAATTTTTTTTTTTAAAAAATCACATATTTTTGTTTTGAAAAGAAGACCGTATTGACCTGTACGCAGAAGTATTTTATTTGTCATTTCATAACAAAAAGGTCCACTTTATACAGGGAACAATAATAATCGTTGGAAGATGAACCTCACATTTCAATTTGTGCAGTTGGAACCCTCTGAACTTAATAATATTCCTCGGTTTTCCTGACCATGAGCTTGTTTTGTATAATATCGAGATATTACCAAATGAAGTTGATCCACGTGAATAAGATTGCGACTTGTAGTGCTAACTTTAACACTCCCAGTCTGCTATATCAAAAATTGCATTCACCAGGCGTGCTCAGACAAAATGTAAAATGAGTAGCATTAGTACATCAACATTTTACAATACCAGTGCCCAACCGAACAATATCCTTCTGCATCATGCTGCATCAAAATTGTACCGAGCTAATTTTAAACATGACACTACTAGCCATCACAAAATCGAAAATCATTGGCCATGTTGAAAACTTGAAACTAAGCAAGTTGTAGGTACTTTTCAGAAGTAGTACAGAAGTAGAATATTGAGGCCTGGTTTGCTAAACTTCTCGCGTGTTACGAGCTGAATCCGGGCCAAACAAATTATACGAAAACAGCGAAGCGAGTGCAGATTTTTTGTTTACATCGCAACAAACTTGGGCGCCCTGGTTTTGGGCTGGAGCCCGGTGAGCCCGGTGGTTGTCGGTGGGATATGATGTATCATTCAACACAACGATAGCCATCGCAAGGTTCAAGTGACCTAACCCTACCACCGCGACCCCGTGAGGCGGTGCCGCGCCGCCCGGGGGATCCCACCGACAACCACTCCATCCCCCGTCCCCACCCTCCTCTCCTCTCTCCGCCACCGTTGAAGGCGTCGCCGGCCAAAGGCTGCGTGGCGGCGCTGAGGCGCCCGCTAGGAGTGGCCAGGGGTGCGAGTTGGTGCCCTCCCCACCAACCGCTATGATGCGCGTTGACGATAAACGGAGGCAACGACAGCCAACAGAGTTGCCACATCATCTGGGCCCTAAGTTGGCGGCCTCAGACATGGTTGCGACGACTTCCTCCTCCGGAGGTAGACGACGACATTGGGATCCGGTGTGGGGATCCTAGGATCCCACGCCGATCTCTAGCGGTGAAGATCTAGTCGACGACGAGCTTGGGGTGATGAGGTAGATGGTGAAAAATTCGCTTCGACCTTGGTCTTTGCGGACGATGGAGGTGTCTCTTAGCATCATTACCTTGTCAAATGCATCATCTTTGCTTCTCTCGTCACTACAATCAGCGAGTTGAGGATGTTCGGTTGCCGGTGAAAACCATGCTCCGACCCTGGTCATGGTGTGCGATGACGACATTACACGTTGTTACCTTCTTGAAGGCAACGCCATCACAACATGCGTGTACTCACTCGTGCTGCTCCAGGGGAAACCCTAGATTTGAGTCTCCCGGATCGGACGACGGGTTCGCTTTTCGCGTTGTTCTACCTCTTGGGGCATCGTTTTTGGAGTAGTTATTATATGGTGGCGGCTAGTGGTGGAGTGGTGTTCATTTACCGTGTCGGCGATGGAGTCTCGGCGGCGTGGCGCAGTGGGGTACTGGTGACGGACGCGAGATGATGGACGTGCGCATGATGGTTGAGCTGGCTGGGGTCGTGGTGGCGCCGATGGCAGGCTTGGCAAGGTCAATGCGTTGATTTCTCTTGGAGATTGATTCACAAAGGACGGCGGAAGAGATCTCTGCAGCGTGCACAATGGTACATGCCAAGGGCTTGCTTGATTGGTTGTGCTTCTTACCCTCCAATGGATGGCTTGGGAAGACATTCAGCTTGTTAGATGATGTGTGTTGGTGTCAGATCAGGACACATGGCCCTGTTTTTGGTTACCGCCTTCTTCAGTCTTGTAGGTATAGTGAGATGTCGGTTGGAAGATGGCTTCAAGTTGATCGATATTTCTTTTTTTAAGAAGTTTATTAAATAATCTGATAAAAGAAAGTTTTATGTATCATTTAACACAAAGGCCTGAGGCTATGCTCCCAATTTTTTAAATAATCACAAGGTTCAGGCCTTGCTCCATGCCAACATCCCACAGCCCGCGATGTCATTGACCTAATGACCTTTGACCCAAGTTGTTTTCGATGAGCGCCTCATGCACTGTTCTTCGGTTGCGGGACTGATCCGCTAGATCGAGAAGCAATCTCACCGACAGTTCTTTAGATAATAGGCATGAAAGTATCCAACTTTGAATTAACAAAGCCTCCAACGGCAACAAGATACAAAGTGCTGAACCCAGCTTACAAAACGAACCACACACCCACGCGAACTACCAACAGAAGGTACAACCGGAAGAACGGACAACAAGGTCGGCCATTACTAAGACTACGAAGAACCGGAGCAGAGCTAGACAACAACAGTGTCGGGCCGGAGCTCACCCGAGAGCGAGCCATCGAACACGCACGCCATCGACAGAACCCCTCCGTCATAGAAACGCCACCGGATGCCGACCACCACCGGGAACCAACCCACGCTGCCCACACACCAGAGAGCAGCACCAAGGAAACTCAACAAGGGAAGGGTACGAAGCAAGCCTTGCTGAAGATCGCCAAACGAAGTCACCTTCGCCACACAACCTTCGGAGAGCTGCTTGTTGTGGGCTCCAAGACGATGTCTTCAAGAAGATCGCGACACCGGAGTGCCGCCATCGCCCGATCCGAGGATCTTGGATTTTCACCCGGAGACCGTAGAAAGACGGAGAGAAGCCCAATGACGCCTTCAAGAAGGGGACGGCGTCCGTGGACGTCACCATCATGGCCCAAACGGGCAAGGGTTTCCCCTCGGCGTGGCCTCTCCTCCTTCTACACAGGGTTAGGCCGTCAAACAACGACCGAACCGCCACCACAACACGCGGCTCGCCACGACCACGTCGCCCGCACGACCATGGTCACCGACCAGCACCAGAACCTCTAGCTCGTCCGTCAACCAGCAAGGTTCCCACCAACCAAGGCCGCCGCCTTGAAACCAAACTCCTCGCGCCACCGGACCGCAACAGAGCACCGAGAACCGCCACTGACGCAGAACACCCGCTCCCAAACAGGCGACGACCGACCTCACCGGCATCTACCCCACGCATATCACCAAATGAGTGAGCAACTCCAAAGATCTAGGCAGCCCACAACCACCATCTGAGAATTGGACGGAGAGGGACTTCCGCCGCGAGATCCGCGGCCAGCAACCACCCCGGCTGCCGGCAGTGCGAGATCCGGCGGAGGAGACGCGAGGGGGGGGGGGGGGCTCGAAACGGGGCCGGGCCCCTGCCCGGCCAGCCGAACCACCCAGCGCCCTCCCTTAAGCCACCCAGGCGGAGTGGACGCCCGACGCGCCGCCGACCGCTTCTCCAGTCGCCGCTCGCGCCGCCCGCATACGCTGGCCAGATGGCGCCGCCCGCAGCCGTCGACCGGCCGCCGCCGCCAAGACCGCAAGGGGAGCCTGCTCGTGCGGGGCGCTGAGCCTCCGCCAGCCGACCACGAGGAGGGGGGCCTCGCCGCCGCCAGCCCGCCATCAACCGCGCGGGCTAGGCCCGGCAGCGACCATCGGCGGCGGGGCGAGGGGGGTGGGGGAGGGGTTAGGGTTAGGTGGGGAGCGGGGGGAGAGTAAGGCAATTTCATCTCACCGACAGTTAAACCATCCAACCATGGATCTATCCGAAACAGCGTCTCCGATATGAAATTTCACGAGGCTGTTGAAGACAGCTCTACACATGTCATCTCTCAGAGGCGGTAGTCCATGGCTCATGCCAACAAGGCCGGCCTCCCCTGCGACGTCCTAGGCCTAGAGGGGATGGATCCAATCGTTGCAGCCATTCCCATCGAACAGGAAGAGCAGTCCCTTGAAAAGCTCGAGATTCTTGATGCCTAGACCGACCACCTGCGCTACATGCATGGTCAGCGACCAGCAGCTGATGAATTGGCCTTGTGAGTTGTGACCCTACAAGACTATAGTGACAGTGCTTCAGTCTCAACATAGGACCCCCTCCGTGCACTTGTACCAGCCACCTGGTTCCGCTGAGTTAACTACCTCGGCGCACTATCGCAGGACACAGTACTAGCACCTGCCGCCGGGGAACATTGCCAGCTGAGCCACACACATACATGGAAATGGATCGTCTTCGTCAGCTGGCCCGGCCTGAAGCCCGGCACTCTCTCCGTCACAGCACAGTCACGACTCACCATGTCACGGCGAGCTCTCCAGACGGGCAGGACAGTAGGACACCCTACACGCGTCGACATGCGGTGGTATGGTATTCGCTCCTACAATCAAGAATGATTGACGGGCAGAAGATTCCCCGGCACCGCAGCTCTGGCCGACCGATACTATTGATTCGTGGTTGATCATGATGCACCAGGGGAAGTCTGAGAGGTACAACAAGGATCTCCCCTTCGAACAACAATAGCCACTAGCTTTTGTTCTTCTTTCGCAGCAGTACCGACCGGAACTCGCGGATTTTGCCTTTGCTGGCAGGATCTTTCTTCGACCGACGATCCCTATACTGCTAAAGTGCTAAGCAAGGGGTTCAATTAATTCAGTCGTAACCTGCAGTACGAGAAGCACCATGAAATGGCTGGAAAGGAACTAGATGGTTTTCAGTAGCAGGCAGTCCACGGCTAGAGAGGTCATACATGATACAACGGAGCTCGTTTGAGACCAATGCCAGGAGTGGAAGAAGGTATAAAACGGTATAGCCTAGCCGAACAATACTCCTCGCTGGATGTCCTTGCTCGTCAAAATAATAACTTTTCTCAGCGTCGAGACTCGAGAGGTGGCTCGTTATTCGCCACTGTGCAACAAACAATGCCAGATACAAAAGAAGGATCGTTGAATGCAGGTTTTGCGGTTGATTTGAGTGATCTCATCTCTCGTTTAGAATGTATGATTTCGCAATATTTTTGCAAGATCCTGCATATGAAGATCAGTCCTCCGAATCTAAGGTGAACTTCCTCTGCGCCGGGTGAATGGTGCAGGAACAATCATGCCACAGGTACATCTCGATCGAGGTGTCTAGCTCCAAACAACCATATGCAGGTAGAGTACCGCGAGGAGGGCTGGAACGGGAAGGCGAGGCCATGCTGGATTTGCGACAGGCGCATGCCGTCATGGGCCTCGTCTTTCGCGTGGTTGCCGAGTCACCGCAAGTACTCCTCGTTAGCTGGACTCCAACACCTTTGTCTGAAACGCACGAAAGGACTGGGGCGCCAACTCACTTGAGCTAGACGGAGAAGAACGGTTGTGGCACATATGTGCCGAGCAGAATCTGACCATGTTTCTTTCCATCAGCTAGCACGTCAGCTCAGTCCCGGAACTGGAGCTGACCTCGTACGATCATGTACGCGTGGCGATCCAACGCCGGGATGATGGTGAGAAAGAGAGCATATACAGCGATGCGATCGACCAGCAAGCAGGAGTGTCAAGCAAACGCAGGACATCACATGTGTGGTTCGACTATTAGTATTACTAGGCGAGCTCATATTTCCTCTCGTGTCTGAAGAGATGGTCTGCTTCGTCTTGGAAATCCTAATGCTTAGTCTGTCTGCACTGAAACAGAAGATGAGCGGCTGACTCGATCTGGAACTTGCTTGCTTAGTGACAGAGAAAGCATAGATGCGCGTGTATATGCATCGATCAGACGCAGGACATCGCATGCCAAACAGAAGGTGAGCCTCAAACTCTGAAACTTTCTTGTGTAGAATGTGAAGTGCAGCTTTGCCATCCCCGTCGAGCTGCTGTATATTCCACAACAAGCCAAGCAGAACTTTTTTGTTTGTTTGATGGCATCCATGCTATCCAGATCATAGGGTTCATTGGCGTTGCATTGCAGTGGTTCACAGAGACTGCGAGTGTTGTAGGTCCTGGATGCATTATAGAGGCCCTGGACGTAGGAACTGAATCGTGTCCATCTGGCTAACAGCACATTTGTTCTTCCTTGTAGGGCATCCCCTTGCTCTTCTGGCAGCCATACATGTTCCATAATTATATGGCGAATCTCGGGGAGATTTTCGACACGCGTTAGGCTGTTTGGCGCTTAGAACCCAAAGATGCTTTCTTTTGGGTGGAGTCACTAGCTACGTACATAAGCCATGAAATATCCTGCAAAGATGATGCGGCAGGTCACTAGTGCCACACTAGTAAGCCATCCGATGGTGAAGAGAGCCACTAATGAGCGGAGCAGTGTCACGGCTTCATCATTGACGGGAAAGTTTAATAACATGGAAAGGAGAAGGGGGTGAAGAAAGATCAACGAAAGCTAGCTACGATCTTTATCCTGTGATGATCTACAGCCTGACACCTCAGATGCGTGAGTGCACTCGGTTCTTTTCTCCAGAAAGAGACTGCCAGCACTTCTAACAGAGACATGACGAGCGACAATGGGAAGACCACCATGCATCCACTCGCAAATGCGGTTCGATCCGTTGCAGCAAAGACGCCGGATTCGGCGCAGCCTGGAGAGGATGGCAAACCATTGCCACTCGGACAGTTAAAAAGCACGAACGGTTGCACTATAAAACTGAAACTTTTGCTTTCTCTGTTGTTTCCTTTTATGTCAAACACATAGTTTCCATTTCCATTTGAACACTTCAGTGTCCATGGGATAAACAATTGGATGATGACAGATTGCAAGAATCAAAGTAGTGATGATGATGCTTTGGGATTTTCGAGTGGTATTTTTCTTCTCGGACGTCTACGCTGTTTTTTTCTTTCTTTTTGAAACAATATTTTTTTTTTGCTATTTTCGTTGATTAAGTAGAAGTTTGCAGAGGCTTTACAAGCCCAAACTTGGTCCAATGATCGAGCTAAAAGAATAAGCCTACCCTCGCTGCATTACATTACTCAACACTTTTGTCCCTGCACATCGCCACTTCTTCTTCGACTTTGTAACAAGCATGTTAGCGGTGGATGCGCTATTTCGGAAGACGCAGCTGCGCAACCTCGAGAGCATGGCAAACCTTGCCACCCAGACAGTTAAATAACACGAACGGTTGCGCTATACAATTGAAACTTTTGCTTTCTCTGATGTTTCCTTTTATGTAGTTCCCATTTCCATTCGAATGCTCCACTGTCCATGGAAGAAAATAGAAAGCTGCACAATTTGCTAGCGCTAGATTGCATGAATCAATTGATTTAGAAATATTCAAACCTGTGAATGCCGCCACTCTTCCGAGCCGTAGAGTCGCTGGTTTCTAATTGCAATTGATTGATTTCAGTTTTTTTGGCTTTTCCGTTTGGATGGTGACAACTTTGATTTTTCTTCTTGGCGGTGTACGTGTTGTGCCTTGATGGTGTCATGCATGTTCCATAATGGCCGGCGTAAGGATATATATGTACAATGGGAGAGAATTCATACCTCCCCTTACCACATCGCATCATTTAGAGAAGGCAATAGATTTAAGTCATACAATGCATTATCTCTTATAAACAACTCTAGTAATTAATGGTAATTATTTATATTTAGGTAAAAAATTATGCTGCTAATATTGGAAGACATGTGGTACAATGGAGAAATAACCTTCCCTTATTTTCTAAGATATGATCCCGTGGAGCATGTACAAAAGTGATATCTTAGCAATGCCATGTAGAATAAATGCTGACGTGAAGGAAAGAGAAAGTAATTTTTTTTCCTTCTCTTAACTAAGATATGATCTCCTAACACAATTTCTCTAACCATATATTTAGGATGTCTGGTTCGTAGAGATGATACTAAAAAGATAATCCATTGTATATTTTTTTATTGCCATATTCAGATTATGTGACGGGGTTAAGATACTCGTGTCTTATCAACCATTGCACATGCCCTTAGCTAAGGGAAGACAACCTTCTCCCGTCAATCACTCTCCCCCAACTAAACAAAAATCCGACGTGCCACCTTAAAGGGAAGGCTAACGTCACTCAATTGTACATACCCTAAGCGTTTGCGAGATTCTTTTTGTCCATTTTTCATTAATTAACAACACGACTCTCGCTCTTTTTTTTTTACTTCATGAAAAGAAAAGCATTTTCCCTAGTTTTAAAAATATTCGTTCAGGGAATGAAGGTGATCAACTTGATTCTGAATTATTATCGGTCTATTGTGGTGTAACTTGAACAATATTTTATTACAAATATGTCCTTTCTAGTTGCATATGTGAATTTCATCTTGGTTTTTATTCTCGCCATGTCGTGTACTGATCTTTTGCCGATTATTCAATTCGATCGTCAGTACCCGTGTTTTATGTGACCGTTTGGTTTCACAGAGAGCGTTGTGAAGCTTTGCTGGCTGTTACCTGTCATGCGGCATGCTTTCTTGTTTCATGGTGAAGTAAGTTGGTGGTGAATATCATGGAAGCCGAGATCTGAGCACTAGCAATGATGATTCGACTCTTTGTAGTGCTGATGAAAAAGCTTTGTGATCTGTGGATTGAAGCAACGACATCGGAAGTGGGGGCGACAACACATAAGATGTTCAAAGTCTTACCTTTCAAATTCAAGTTCTGGTCTTAATTGGTTGTGTCATGACAATGGTCTTGTTGAAGGTACTGTTTTTAGGAGCGAGGACTTTTCTCCAAGGTGAAAACCTAAAATCTATGATCGATCGATGACAATGCTTGTGCAATGTTCCCTTTTTGGAGACGACGTTTTTGGAGAAGTTGGACTTCTGATGCTGTATTGGTGGTGTTAGTACCCTACTTGAAGGAACAAATATCTGTAGCGAGACTTATTTTTTATTGTAATCTTTTTTTATGTGCATCCGCAAAACCGTTAGGACAATACGTTGTTGCAGGATGTAATTGGCATCTTTGAGATATTAATATATGCTTTTTATCCCATATTCAATTCAAAGTGGGTAGTCATATTAGTCAAGCGAATCCGTTAAATATCACTGAACAAAATGGCCCATCACTACTCTTATTTTGACTCGTGGCATATGCAATCATAGGCTTGCATGGGGCTTGAGGAGATTTGGAAGCTGATAAGGTTGATTATTACTGGCCGGTGGTGCTCTATGCCAACGAGAGTGGTCACTGCTCTGTTTGTAGGTGCCTAAGTGGCATGCAGCCGTGGTGACAAGTATGGATGTGAAGCTTTTGCTTTGTTGGATTGGTATTCTTCTGGACCATACATTGTAATTTATGGGATCCTAGAGATCGGCCTGATATTCTTAGAGATTCTGCGATTTAATGCATAAAGCTTCAGGGTGATGGTTATGTGATAGAGTTTGAAGAGTCAACGATTGACTCAACCTCAGTAGATGTCCTTAGCCGTCCGTTCATCAAAGTAGATTCGGCCCTGTGATAGTTCAAGCATAGTAATTTAGGCTAAAGGCAGACCTAAGTCAATGCGATCCTGCTTTGGAACACTTCACTATTGTCCTAGATAATCACAATACAAATAATCAATCAGCGCATAGATAAGCATCTCATTATCTTTATGTTTATGTGAAAAAAACTATGGTGAACTAACTGATTTTTAAATCAGTTTATGTAAGAGCCCAATAATGCAAAAAGAAATGCATATCTGGTCTTTGAAATAGTTCGAATCATTTCGATAATAATTTGTTTAATTTTTGTACCGATAAGATCTATGGTTCGAATCAATCCACATAGCCATAATATGTCCTTTTTAAACGTAAAAGCATTACCAGAGTTGCATTCATTGAAAATAAAAATCATAGAGACAGAAAAAAAAAACCAAATTTCTATCAAATTAATAAAAATAAGAATCCCTCCCTTGAGTTGAATCATGTCCTCCATTAAATAGGACAACTCTATATTTCCTAATAACTGCAATTACTTTTCCACATTTTTTTGATAACGAACGCATTATTACTTGATCAAGCAATTACACCCGGCCTCTGCATAATCAGGATACACACAGCCGTTTCAGAGTCTCAAATATCTTGAAGTAAAAACAACAAAAGCAAATTACATATCAATCATGAGTAATTGTAGAACACCTAAGATGATATTGGTGGCCCAATCCGTAGATTTTGCTGCCACCCATGTAGGAAAATAGTATCCCTCACCATATCCTCCAACTATGTACAAACCTTCGTAAACCACTCTCTGCAGCGCAGACCACGAACGAAGAATAGCAGTGCATTTGTATATAACATGCAAAAAGTAACAATTCTTATAATTAAAAACTTTGTCATTTCTGCATAGCCATAGTGACATAGACATCCCCAATGGGCCTGCCCAAGATAGTACCCGGGGTTTACTGAAGGCCCATGACTCAAAGTTTACGAAGCCCGGAAGCCCAGTTAAGAGATAATTTGAAAAGATAGAGTTGTATTAAGAATAAAGACTTGTAACTATTACGGGACGAACTCAAAGAGTCTCCCGGTCTTTGTAACTTATACATCACGAAACCTTCGACTCCGCCTCCTATATAAGGGGGAGTCGAAGGAGAAAGAGAGGATCGATTTCATCGTCAACACAACCCTAGTTTTCTAGCAGTCGGGTACTTTTCCGGCTGAACCCTCGAGATCTACTTGCCCTCTACTTCTTACGAAAACCCTAGTCTACAATCCGTAGGCATTGACAAGTCGATACCTTGTCAATTGGCGCCGTCTGTGGGAACTAGAGGCGACAAGGAGCTGATCTCGATGGCACGCTCAACATCATCGACATCTTCGGTGGTAAGCAACACGTTGGACAGAGGTAAACAAATCGAAACTGGTCTAGTCGATTTTGTTCCTCACCCGCCCTCCCGTGTGGATGCATATGCGTATCTGGAGGAGCCTATGAAGATGACGTTCGGGAGGTTCCACTTCCGCGTCGGAAAAGGGGGATCACATCGTCTCGAGATTCCGGTTTCGTCGGGATCGTCGGCGGCCGACTCCGATCTTTCGGAATCGTCGTCATCATTCGAGATGGGCGTCGAGGAGATCTCGCCGCCACGCTTCGTCGAGACTGCGGCAAGCGGGAAACTCGCCAAGATCTTCGGCAGCATGTCCTTTGAGTCGTCTGCGGACTCCAATATAAGCAGCGAATCAGACAGCGTCGATAGCTTCAACTTCATCGACAAATCTACTTCTGTCAGGGAGGTCTTCGCCGATCTATGCGACGGTGTCACCAACCCCGACGAAAGTCAAATTCTAAAATATCATCAATTCTATGTAATTGGAGAAACAAGTCGCCCACAGGAGGAGACATCAGAGGCTTTCGATGATGCGGGAAATCCATACATCGATCCCGCTGATCTTATGCGAGGATTAGGCACCAAGTATGTCGGACCTGCAACGCGACACATGGTGCAACTTCCGCAAGCGGTTTGGGACAGAGCTGCAAAAGCTATCGATGGCACGGAGCCGATGACTACGGCTGCCACAACTGAAGAGTTGCAAGCATACCAATATAGACTCGCCCGTGCTGGACGAGAACTCAAAAAACAGAAAGCTGAGCTCGATAGGAGGAGAGCCGCAGCTTCCGCGTCAAGGCGAAGAAGGGCGGAGCTCAGCCGACATTCAGGAACTTCGGAATCCAATCACGGAGCAGCCTGTAACAGAGGAAGATCGAGGCTGCAGAACATACCTGAAGCTGAGAGGGAGAACCTGATCCAAAATCTCGACATGTCCTTTATGTCAATAGATACAAGGGGAAACATTATTCCCAAAACACCGGAAGCTGGGTATATGGCGACTCAGGCTTTTATACTAGCAAACAGGCCACCTCCCGGAGATCCAAGAGAAGCATTGTACAACATGGCTCTGGCAGGAGTTGGAGTCATGGGAACAGAGTTCGCAAGCACAAGTACACCTCCCGAAGGTACCCTAAGGCGGAATAGTCCACGACCCACAGTGGTAGTACAGGTCCCTCCAAGAACGAGCGCAACAAGAGACACATCGACACATGCGCGAGTCGACAGAGCGCGGCAAGAAAGAAGAGAACATCGGCACTCACCAGAGGTTGATGAGGAGGAAATGTGAGGGCTCCCATGCTTCACCCGAAGAGTTCGCAAAACACGGGTCCCATCTGGTTTTAAGTTGCCTGACAACTATAAAAAGTTTGATGGCCTGCAAGATCCCGAGGATTGGCTAGTCGACTATCTAGAGACAGTAAAATTAACGGGTGGAACCAAAGCAACAGCCATGCAGAGCATCCAGGTGCACCTAAGTGGAGCAGCGCGATCATGGATTAAAAAGTTACCGCCTGGATCTATCGATAGTTGGGAAACTTTCGAAGACATGTTCGTGAAAAAAAATTTATCTACATGCAAGAAACCTGCATCAATAGAGTAGCTAAGGGCCTGCAGGCAGAAGTACGATGAATCAATGAGGACGTACGTCCAGAGGTGGAACATTATCAAAAATTCGGCAGAAAACATATCCGACGAAAGAGCGATAGACGCGTTTGTTGGTGGGATCCGAAGGAAGGACTTAGTCGAGGATTTGGGAAGGACTAACCCGAAAACAATAGCAGCACTCATGGAAATAGCAAATCGCTGGGCAGATGGAGAAGATGCTGTTCACAACAAACGGCATAGGTCGCCTGAGGATGAGCGCAATCGAAACATTCAAAATAGACGACGATTCTCTCGCCAGTTCTCGGATTATGATGCTCCCGGCCAAATATCGGCGGGTTTCCGAGGAAACAGCGGAGGTAATAGTCGGGATGATTATCAAAAGAGTGGTGAGCAGCGCAACGACTACAGGGACGGTCCCCGTCCCAACAGGCAAAATAATGGACCAAGGTTTCAGAGGTCGTATGTGTCACCCGAATATATCTTGAACGGACCATGCAAAATGCACTTCTTTCTGGACAACAACGGAAAGAGGCAGTCGGGACATCTGCAGAAGGATTGCCGAACTTTCCAGGCACTACATAGATACGCAGGGCATGCCAACGCACAGGCAGCAAATAGGAATCCTCAAGGGCCAAGGAGTGAGATCCATCTTCCACCTCCACCCGCAATTACGGACGAAAATCGACACCAGCTACAATTGGCGGTACCTCCAAGCAATGGTCCTTATATCGACAACAATGGCGCGGTCTCGATGATCTAGAAGGGTAGGCCATCCAATAGAGCTCAGAAAGTGATTTCGCGACAGGTCTTTATGGCAGAGAAGATGCGTCCACCAACAATCGAGTACCTGAATTGGTCGGGGCAGGACATCGTCTTCACTATAGCGGACCACCCGCAGCAAGTCCCTCGACCAGGGCAATCAGCTTTGATCTTACCAACGGTGATTGCAGGATTCGACGTTTCACGGGTGTTCATAGATGGAGGCAGCAGTTTAAACCTTATGTATGCGGATACATTGAGGAAAATGAATATATCCTTGGCAAACTTAACACCAACCGACACACGTTTCCATGGGATAACACCAGAGAAGTCAAGTTATCCGTTGGGAAAGTTCAACCTCGACGTTTAGTTTGGAACCCGAGAGAATTACAGAAGAGAGAAGCTGGAGTTCGAAGTCGTGGATTTCCCATCACAGTACCATGCTTTGCTGGGACGACCCGTGTATGCCAGGTTTATGGCGGTACCACATTACACATACTTGTTGTGGAGACTTCCTGGACCCAACGGCCCAATCACAGTGAAAGGCAGTTTTGCGCTAGCACATAAGTGCGACAAGGATTTCAATCGGCTGTCAGAAACTTTCGGGATGCAAGCAGAGTATATGGCGTCAAGGCTAACAAATGATTACGGCGTGTTGCCAGATGGAGGGAGGCCGCTCAAGGAGCCAACATTTGATACCACTAAAAACTCAAAGGAGGTGCAGATTCACCCGACAGATCCCAAGAAGACGACATCTATTGCAACAAACATGGATCTCACATAGGAAAGCGCGCTCGTCGAGTTCCTCCGTGAGCGCTGGGAAATCTTCGCATGATGTCCAGCAGACATGCCAGGAGCACCCTCTTAACTTGGATCCAATGCCTAGACCAATCAAACAACCTTTGCGGCATTTTTCGGAACCCAACCGCAAAGCTATGCTGTCGGAAATTAATCGACTCAGAGAAGCAGGATTTATCAAAGAGTTGCACACAGAAGCCACGTGGGTAGCTAACCCAGTGTTGGTCCCGAAGAAAAACACAGAGGTCCTTCGCATGTGCGTCGACTTCACGTGTCTCAATAAACATTGTCCAAAGGATCACTTCCCTCTCCCGAGGATCGATCAAATTATCGACTCCACAGCAGGCTGTGAACGTCTTTCCTTTCTGGACGCATATTTTGGTTACAACCAGATCCGACTAAAAGAAGAAGATGAGGTCAAAACAGCTTTCATAACAACCTATGATGTGTTCTGCTACAGAACAATGCCCTTCGGGTTAAAAAACGCGGGAGCAACATATCAACGGATGATGCAGAAGTGTCTCGCCACACAGATCGGCAAGAACGTTCAAGTATATATCGACGACATCGTCATACAAAAAAAAGGATCAACCTCGATTGAAGATTTGAAGGAAATTTTCGATAACCTCGACAAATTCTGCCTCAAGCTGAACCCAACGAAGTACTCTTTTGGCGTCCCTGCAGGAGAACTTCTCGGGTTTCTGGTGTCAGCAAAAGGAATCGAGGCCAATCCAGAGAAAATTCAAGCCATCATAACGATGCGGAAGCCAACAAAGCTAAAAGAAATACAACAGTTAACTGGGCGAGTCGCGGCTTTAAGCAGGTTCGTCGCCAGGTTGGGAGAAAAGACGTTGCCATTTTACGCCCTGATCAAGCAAGGCGAAAAGTTCGAGTGGGACGAAGAAGCAGACAGAGCCTTTGAGGACCTAAAGCGCACAATCTCGATACCTCCGATATTAGTGGCGCCTAAGGAAAAGGATCCTCTACTGCTGTATATTGCAGCCACACCTCAGGTGGTCATCACGGTACTTGTGGTCGAAAGAGAGGAAGAAGGAAAACTCCATGGAGTTCAGAGGTCAGTATACTTCATCAGTGAAGTTTTGTCGCCTTCAAAACAACGGTACCCGCAATATCAGAAGTTGGCATATGGAGTGTTTACAACTGCAAGAAAACTACGACACTATTTCTCGGCACATCCGATAATAGTGGTCAACAAGGTGCCTTTATCAAATATATTAAACAACGTGGAAGCTACGGGTCGTGTCGCCCTTTGGGGAATAGAGCTTTCCCCTCGGGACATCACGTATGAGAAGAGAAAAGCAATAAAGTCGCAGATCTTACCAAAATTTGTCGCAGAGTGGATGGAGTTGCAAAATACGGGACCCCCGGATTTGTCGAGAACATGGACTATGAACTTTGACGGATCCAAGAGGCTAGAAGGAGCTGGAGCAGGCGTGATATTAGTATCACCTCAAGGAGACAAGCTGAAATATGTGATGCGGATGACATTCCCAAACGCATCCAATAACGAGGCAGAGTATGAAGCACTCATACATGGGGTGAAGATGGCGAAGGCTTGCGGAGCAACCCGATTAAAAAATTTCGGTGATTCACAACTCGTGGCTCAACAGGTGATGAACCAGTGCGACGCGGTCAACGACAACATGATAGCGTACAAGGAGGTATACAATGAACTCGAGAACTCGAGAAACTCTTTGATGGGTGCGAATTGAATCATATCAGTAGACTCAGCAACGACGAAGCCGATGTTTTGGCAAACATCGGGTCGCAGTGCTTAGCAATACCACCCGGAGTATTTTGGGAGGAAATAACTGAAAGGTCAACCAAGATGAAGAAACAGCCAAAAAAGAAGGAGAAGCTTGAGAAAGACTCGGGGGCTCCAGCAGGATCGGAAGAAAAAACCTTGGGAGATGAGGAATCACATGAGATAATGATGGTGCAAATTCCTTGGATGCAGGTTTACGTCGCTTACATCCTAAGGAAAGAAATACCTAAAGATCCGGTAGAAGCCAGGCGAGTTATTCGACGATCTAAAGCTTTTACTGTGGTAAAGGGCGAGCTGTATAATGAAGTATATCGGGAGTATTGCAGAGATGTGTTACACCCGAAGAAGGAAGAGTTATTCTGAAGGATGTACACGAGGGAGTATGCGGCCACCACGCAAGCAGTCGAGCAATAGCAGCCAAGGTTTTCAGAGCAGGATTTACTGGCTAACAGCAATAGAAGATGCAAAGGACATAGTGCGTACTTGCGATGCGTGTCAAAGATTTGCGGCAAAACCTCATTCTCCGGCAGCAGAGTTGATGCCAATACCCCTATCATGGCCTTTCACTCAATGGGGTCTTGATATGGTGGGAAAATTGCATAAGACATGGCCAGGAGGATATGAGTATATGCTCGTGGCTGTCGACAAGTTTACTAAGTGGATTGAGGCAAAGCCAATAAATTCGCCAGATGCAGCATTGGCGGTTAGCTTCGTCAAAAGTATCGTTTTTCGATTTGGAGTTCCTCATAGCATCGTTACGGACAATGGTAGCAATTTTACCTCCAAAGAATTCAAAGCATATTGCGCAGAGGTAGGCATTAAACTACACTTTGCGTCAGTTGCGCACCCGCAGACCAATGGCCAAGTCGAGAAAGCGAACGGCATCATCTGCAATGGCATCAAGAAACGTCTGCTAACACGATTGGAAAAAGCTCGACACACCTGGCCAGAAGAACTACCTATCGTGTTATGGAGTATACGGACAACACCCAACACAACAACATAGGAAACTCCGTTTTTTCTGGTTCATGGAGCTGAGGCAGTGCTTTCGATAGAAATAGAATACAATTCTCCGAGAGTGGCAGAATATGATGAAGAAACCTCGAGAAAGGCACTAGAGGACGATGTCGATGCACTCGACAAAGCTCGAGACGAGGTGCTGTCAAGGGTCACCAAGTACTAGCAAGATTTGAAAAATTACCATAGTCGACGTCGGCGACCAACGTCCTTCCAAGTTGGCGATTTGGTTCTTCGGCTCACGCAAGATAGCCATGAAAAATTCGAGTCGCCATGGGCAGGCCCATACATCGTCACCGAAGTAATCGAAGGAGGAGCATACAGAATAAATGACAAGAAGACAGGGATTGCAGAGCCAAACCCCTGGAACGTGGCGCAGCTTAGGCGTTTTTACGCATAAGTCAAAAAATAGTCATGCATGTAAACATACAATGTACCAAAAAGCCCGCGAGCTTTTAGACGCGCTCTTTTCCTTTCAGGGCACCAAGTGGGGCTGCAAAGTTTTTAATGAGGCGGGCTCGCGGTGCTGCAATATAGTAAAACTAGTGGTGATATATATATCTTTTTCTTCGACAGGCTCGGGGGCTTACAACCCGTAGATTCAATATACACACAAATCTTCACAATTTACAATCTACAAGTTATTTGCCTTGGTTCAAACACCTCACAAAGCAATAAACACAAAAAATAGCAACCGAAATACTCGAGGGCTAAACAATATAGACTCAACTATATACAGTCTTCGCATTATACAAGATTTTTAAGAAAACAAGCTCGGCAACAGAGATAAGGCTTCAGTCAAGTCTCATATATATCATCTATGTTTATTCTTTCACCTTCTGCAGAGGCACCCATGAAATCAGCATAATGGCCTTCCAAGAAGAAGTCAGCATCCATCCGAAGTAAATAATCAATCATGTCTTCGGCTACGAGTGTCACCACATCGTTGATTTTGTCGACATTTCTTCTCCGCCTCCTAAGTTTAACATGACAAGCTTCAACAATGTTGGTCATATCCAACTTCGGATAGCGGATCTGCAGCATGATCATGGCAAACCTGGCGCCAGCCATCAATTGAGCTTTCACAAATCCATAAACCTGATGGGCACTTTTAAATTTTTCCATCAAGTCGGGAAGCATCGTGGGCTGAAGATTCCGAGGAAACATAGCATTATAGACCATAGCCAACGCCTTGGTACAGAACTCGAGATACTCTCGAACCTGACCCGCCCGGTCTTGAAATCTGACAATTTGTCGGGTCCGATCCGGAGAAGACCAAAAACTGGAATCATTGTCCAAGGCAAGATTAACAAGAAGATTGGATCTCGCATCAACTCGTTGATCTTCGGCAACAGCATCCAAAAAAGAGCCTATTCAGGGGACAAGGCACAATACGATGAAAAGATAGTGGAGGACAAAAGAGGATTCAGAATCGTGAAACATACCCGCCATATCTAGACTTGCGTCAGCCATCAAGTCAAGAATATAATTTTCTCGGGATACAGCTTGTGCAGCTTCGGCAGTCGCAGTTTCTTTCAATGCTAAGGCTTCTTGGGCCTGTTGGAGAGCTATTTTCTCCCGCTCAGACGATTTGCGGGACTGGTCCATGACGATAAGGGATTGTTTCTTCATGGCTTGGAGCTGTTGGCGAAGTTCGGTAAATTCCAATTGATGCGAGACAGCACACGAAGAATCGTCCGGGAAAACATCGTCAGGTATCCGGTTCGAGCGAGACGTAGCAGGGAAATCAGACGATGGTCCAGCAGTCTTAGAGTAATTGTCAAACTCCAACTGGAAGAAAGGAAAAGGCAACATCAATTACCAAACAAGGATTTTTTCCTTTTTCCATGCATAAATTGAAACATTTACATAGGCGAAGGTTCAGTAAAAAAGATCGACTCCTAGTGAGTCAGCAGAAGCAGTCGCACACCATAAGGATATCGACATCTAACCAAAGGGAACAAATTAGAGTGGTTTGGTCTACTTTACCTCCGGCTTTGCAGTACTGGAGGAGGCAGCTGGTTTGTATCCGAGGAAGGAGAGAATTTTCTTCGAATGCGGCTTGGCGCCCTTAATCAAAGACTGCCACTTCTCCTTGTTTATCCCCTTCGTCTCACCAGCTTTCGCCCAGTCGACGTTCTGCTGGCTCTCGGCAACCAGGGCTATGGTACCTTCAACTCCAATCTTCAAATTTTCTTGCCGAAAAGCCAGCGCAAGATCCTCTCCAGGAATGAAGTGTTTGGCAAGGTCGGAGAAGGTTTCTGGTTGTTTTTGCTTTGGGAAGAAGTAAGGGAAGAGGCGCGTAAAGGCGGTCCGCGCATTGACAATAGTGCGACGCGCCAGATCCCCATGAATTTCAAGGAGGGAAAGGGCGTCGAGAAGACGATCCCCTTCAGGTTCCTGAAGTTCAAAATCTTGACCCATTTTTCCTGCTGAAGCAAAAGTTTGGGTTATCAACAAGTATGAGGAGAGTTTGGGTTATCAACAAGTAATCTGAATACCCGACAATTCTTTTCCACGGGTATTCTGAATCTCATGGATGTGCTTCATCAGCGCATCTGTCGCCATTCTCTCTTCTTCGGTAGCTTCAGCATCCCATGATCGGCGACGAAGGATTATGGAGCTACCGTCAAAAGGCGCGATATTGTAATACTGCGAGTTGCTGTACTCCTCGCGGATGTATAGCCATCTTCTGCGCCACCCTTGGACAGAATCAGGGAATTTGACATTGAAATATTCGACATCAGGACGGACGCAGATAACAACACCACCTACATTGTAGGTGGTGTTGTGGGAGCTGTTGCGGCGAACAAGAAAGATGCGTTTCCACATGCCCCAATTTGGAGGAGTCTCGAGAAAGCATTCACACATGGTTATGGAGATGGAGATATGTGATACGTCTCCAATGTATTTATAATTTCTTATGTTCCATTCTAGTTTTATGACAATACCTACATGTTTTATTCACACTTTACAATGTTTTTATGCATTTTCTGGGACTAACCTATTAACAAGATGCCACAGTGCCATTTCTCGTTTTCTCGCTGTTTTTTATTTCAGAAAAGTTGGTTTACAAATATTCTCGGAATTGGACGAAACAAAAGCCCACGGCCCTATTTTCCACGGAGTGTTCCAGAAGACCGAAGAAGAGTCGAGGAAGGCCAGCAGGGGGCCCACACCATAGGGCAGCGCGGGGGGCCCCACTGCCGCGCCAAGGTGTGGTGAGGGAGCCCCCTGGCTCCCCAGACGCTGCCCCTTCGCCTATTTATTCCTTCGTCTCCGAAAACCCTAGCACCGAGAGCCAAAATACGAGAACAGTTCCAGAGACGCCGCCGCCGTCAACCCTATCTCGGGGGTTCAGAAGATCTCCTCCGGCACCCTGCCAGAGAGGGGAGTCATCACCGGAGGGCTCTACATCACCATGCCCGCCTCCGGACTGATGCGTGAGTAGTTCATCCTTGGACTATGGGTCCATAGCAGTAGCTAGATGGTTGTCTTCTCCTATTATGCCATCATGTTTAGATCTTGTGAGCTGCCTATCATGATCAAGATCATCTATTTGTAATGCTACATGTTGTGTTTGTTGGGATACGATGAATATGGAATACTATGTCAAGTTGATTATTGATCTATCATATATGTGTTTTATGATCTTGCATGCTCTCCATTGCTAGTAGAGGCTCTGACCAAGTTGATACTTGTGACTCCAAGAGGGAGTATTTATGCTCGATAGTGGGTTCATGTCTCCATTGAATGGGAGGGGGGGGAAAGCAACCCCTAAGGTTGTGGATGTGCTGTTGCCACTAGGGATAAAACATCAATGCTTTGTCTAAGGATATTTGTATTGTTTACATTACGCACAGTACTTAATGCAATTGTCTGTTGTTTGCAACTTAATATTGGAAGGGGTGCGGATGCTAACCCGAAGGTGGACTTTTTAGGCATAGATGCATGCTGGATGACGGTCTACGTTCTTTGTCGTAATGCCCTAAGTAAATCTCATAGTAGTCATCATGATATGTATGTGCATTGTTATGCCCTCTCTATTTGTCAATTGCCCAACTGTAATTTGTTTACCCAACATATTATTTATCTTATTGGAGAGGCACCACTAGTGAACTGTGGACCCCGGTCCATTCTTTTACATCTGAAGTACAACCTACTGCAATCATTGTTCTCTTTTATTTTCTGCAAGAAAACATAATTTTCCACACCATACGTTTAATCCTTTGTTTTCAGCAAGCCGGTGAGATTGACAACCTCACTGTTAAGTTGGGGCAAAGTAGTTTGATTATGTTGTGCAGGTTCCACGTTGGCGCCGGAATCCCTGGTGTTGCGCCGCACTACACTCCTTCACCAACAACCTTCACGTGATCTTCATCTCCTACTGGTTCGATAACCTTGGTTTCTTACTGAGGGAAAACTCGCTGCATCATACCTTCCTCTTGGGGTTCCCAACGGACGTGTGCTACTTTTCTGGCGCCGTTGCCGGGGAGATCAAGACACGCTGCAAGGGGAGTCTCTCACACCCAATCTCTTTACTTTGTTTATGGTCTTGCTTTATTTTATTTTCTGTCTTGTTTGCTTTCTTTATATCAAAAACACACAAAAATTAGTTACTTGTTTTACTTTATTTAATTCGGTTTTGCTTTATTTATTTTTATTATTGCTAAAATGAGTAGTCCTGAAGTTGAAATTCGTTCGTTTAAGCAACAAGGGGGAGAAAGTTTTAAAGATGCTTGGTATAGAATTAGTGATGCTAATCATAGGTGCAGTAAGAAACACTCCACTATTATCCTCCTTAAGAACTTATATGTTGGTATCTCTAGCTGGAATAGGTATGTTCTTGATACTCTTACATGGGGTAATTTCCTAGGTACTCCTGCTTTAGAAACTAGTTACATCATTGAGAGTCTAGTTGGAATACCACCTGTTAATGAAGTTAAAATTGAAATCTCTCTTGAGGATGTCATGAAAAAGTTGGAGGCCATAGAGAAAAATTTTCCAAGTGTTGAGACTAAATTGGGAATATTACTTGATAATACTGATAAACTTGATATATCCCTAGGAGGAATTAATGAAAGAATTGCTATCTTAGAAACTTGTGCTATCCATGATAATCAAACACATAGGATTGGTGAACTTGAAAAAGCTATGGGAACGTTGGGTTCAACTTTTTCTTCTCTTAAGTTTAAGGAGAAAGCTTATGTGGTTAAAGAGCAAAAGTTCATGTATGTCCCTAAGATGCCTAAGCCAAAGAATCATTATGAGCTTAAAATTGATAAAACCCTTAGTACCACTATGGGAAATTTAGATAATGGAGCATCTAAGATACCTTTTGCGACAAGTTGTGTTTTTAAGGAAAATTATGATGTTGATGCTTCTTCTCTTGATGTTACTTGATTTTCACTTTCTGCGCCTAGCTGAAAGGCGTTAAAGAAAAGCACTTATGGGAGACAACCCATTATTTTATTTCTGCAATTTTAGTTTTATATTTGAGTCAAGGTGCTTGTTACAACTGTAGCAATACCTTTATATCTTTATTTTCTTGCATTGTTGTGCCAAGTAAAGTCTTTGATAGAAAGTTGATACTAGATTTGGATTTCTGCGCAGAAACAGATTTTTAGCTGTCACGGTTTTGAGTTTTTCTCTCTGTAGCAAAATCTAAAAATCCTGAAAAAAATTCATGAGTAATCCTCAGATATGTACGCAACTGTCATTCAACTGGAGCTTTTCCATCTGAGCATGTTAAGTGCCTCGAAAAAATTCGTCTTTACGGACTGTTCTGTTTTGACTGATTCTGACTTTTATTTCGCATTGCCTCTTTTACTGTGTTTGAGTGGGTTTCTTTGCTCCATTAAATTTCAGTAACCTTGGCTAATGTCCAGAAGTGTTGAGAATGATTGTGTCCTTGCTGAACATGTGAATTTTTGATTATGCACTAACCCTCTAATGAGATTGCTTTGAGTTTGGTGTGAAGGAAGTTTTCAAGGATCAAGAGAGGAGGATGATATAATATGATCAAGAAGAGTGAAAAGTCTAAGCTTGGGGATGCCCCCGTGGTTCATCCCTGCATATTTCGAGAAGACTCAAGCGTCTAAGCATGGGGATGCCCAAGACATCCCCTTCTTCATCAACAACTTATCAGGTCACCTCTAGTGAAACTATATTTTAATTCCGTCACATCTTATGTGTTTTATTTGGAGCGTCTGTGTGCTTTTATTTTCGTTTTGTTGTCTTCATTCCCTGAATAAATTGGATCCTAACATGCTTGTGTGGGAGAGAGACACGCTCCGCTTTTTCATTTGAACACTGGTGTTCTTCGTTTTACTTTCAATGTTCATGGCAAAAGCTGAAAGCCGCTGCACTTATTGCTATTTGGTTGGAAACAGAAAATGCTTCATGTGGTAGTTGGTATACTGTCTTGAATAATTTGATACTTGACAACTGTTTTGAGCTCTCAAGTAGATCATGTTTAAGCTCTTGCATCATGTAGTTTAAACCTATTAGTGGAGAACTACCGTAGAGCTTGTTGAAATTTGGTTTGCATGATTGTTCTCTCTAAGGTCTAGATATTTTCTGGTAAAAGTGTTTGAGCAACAAGGAAGACTGTGTAGAGTCTTATAATGCTTGCAATATGTTCTTATGTAAGTTTTGCTGTACCGGTTTATACTTGTGTTTGCTTCAAACAACCTTGCTAGAAAAAGCCTTGTACTGAGAGGGAATGCTTCTCGTGCATCCAAAACCTTGAGCCAAAACCTATGCCATTTGTGTCCACCATAACTACCTACTATGTGATATTTTTCTACCATTCCAAGTAAATACTTCATGTGCTGCCTTTAAACAATTCAATACTTTATTACTCCTTATTTGTGTCAATGTTTTATAGCCCATGAGGAAGTATGTGGTGTTTTATCTTTCAATCTTGTTGGGTAGACTTTCACCAATGGACTAGTGGCATATACATCCGCTTATCCAATAATTTTGCAAAAAGAGCTGGCAACGGGGTGCCCAGCCCCAATTAATTAACTTTCATTAATAATTCTCTTCACATGTTTTGCCCTGATTTATCAGTAAGCAACTTAATTTTGCAATAGACACTCCTCCATGGTATGTGAAATGTTGGAAGGCACCCGAGGATTCGGTTAGCCATGGCTTGTGAAAGCAAAAGGTTGGGAGGAGTGTCATCTATAAATAAAACTAAAATACATGTGTAAACAAAAGAGAAGAGGGATGATCTACCTTGCTGGTAGAGATAATGTCCTTCATGGGAACAACTCTTTGAAAGTCTGTTTGACAAGGGGGTTAGAGTGCCCACTACCATTCGTTGACAACAACAAACACCTCTCAAAACTTTATTTTTATGCTCTCTATATGATTTCAAAACTTGAAAATCTCTAGCACATGATTTAATCCCTGCTTCCCTCTGCGAAGGGCCTTTCTTTTACTTTATGTTGAGTCATTTTACCTACTTCTTTCTATCTTAGAAGCAAACACTTGTGTCAACTGTGTGCATTGATTCTTACATGCTTGCTTATTGTACTCATCATATTACTTTGTGTTGACAATTATCCATGAGATATACATGTTGAAAGTTGAAGGCAATTGCTGAAACTTAAATCTTCCTTTGTGTTGCTTCAAAACCTTTTATTAAGAATCTATTGCTTTATGAGTTAACTCTTATGCAAGACTTTTTGATTCTTGTCTTGAAAGTACTATTCATGAAAAGTTTTTGCTATATGATTCAGTTTTTGCTATATTCTTGCTTATTGCACTCATCATATTACTTTGTGTTGACAAACTATAGACCATTGCTTTGAGTCACTTCATTCATCTCATATGCCTTACAATAGTATTGATCAAGATTATGTTGGTAGCATGTCACTTTAGAAATTATTCTTTTTATCGTTTACCTACTCGAGGGCGAGTAGGAACTAAGCTTGGGGATGCTTGATACGTCTCCAACGTATCTATAATTTCTTATGTTCCATGCTAGTTTTATGACAATACCTACATGTTTTATTCACACTTTACAATGTTTTTATGCATTTTCTGGGACTAACCTATTAACAAGATGCCACAGTGTCAGTTCCTGTTTTCTGCTGTTTTTGATTTCAGAAAAGTTGGTCTACAAATATTCTCGGAATTGGACGAAACAAAAGCCCACGGCCCTATTTTCCACGGAGTGTTCCAGAAGAGCGAAGAAGAGTCGAGGAAGGCCAACAGGGGGCCCACACCATAGGGCGGCGCGAGGGGCCCCACTGCCGCGCCAAGGTGTGGTGAGGGAGCCCCCTGGATCCCCCGACGCTGCCCCTTCGCCTATTTATTCCTTAGTCTCCGAAAACCCTAGCACCGAGAGCCAAAATACGAGAACAGTTCCAGAGACGCCGCCGCCGTCAACCCTATCTCGGGGGGTTCAGAAGATCTCCTCCGGCACCCTGCCGGAGAGGGGAATCATCACCGGAGGGTTCTACATCACCATGCCCGCCTCCGGACTGATGCGTGAGTAGTTCATACTTGGACTATGGGTCCATAGCAGTAGCTAGATGGTTGTCTTCTCCTATTATGCCATCATGTTTAGATCTTGTGAGCTGCCTATTGATACGTCTCCGACGTATCGATAATTTCTTATGTTCCATGCCACATTATTGATGATATCTACGTGTTTTATGCATACTTTATGTCATATTTATGCGTTTTCTGGAACTAACCTATTGACGAGATGCCGAAGGGCCGCTTGCTGTTTTCTGCTGTTTTTGGTTTCAGAAATCCTAGTAAGGAAATATTCTCGGAATCGGACGAAATCAACGCCCAGCATCTTAGGATCACGCGGAGCTTCCAGAACACCCGAGAACCGTCAGAGAGGGGCCACAGGGGGGCCCACACATGGTGGCGGCGCGGCCCAGGAGGGGGGCACGCCGCCCTAGTGTCTGGTGGCCCCAGACCCCTTCTGACGCCGCCCTTCCGCCTACTTAAGGTCTCCGTCGCGAAAACCCTATCACGTTCGACGAAACCAGAGAAAACCTTCCAGAGCTGCCGCCATCGCGAAGCCAAGATCTGGGGGACAAGAGTCTCTGTTCCGGCACGCCGCCGGGACGGGGAAGTGCCCCCGGAAGGCTCCTCCATCGACACCACCGCCATCTTCATCAACGCTGCTGTCTCCCATGAGGAGGGAGTAGTTCTCCATCGAGGCTCGGGGCTGTACCGGTAGCTATGTGGTTAATCTCTCTCCTATGTGCTTCAATACAATAATCTCATGAGCTGCCTTACATGATTGAGATTCATATGATGATGCTTGTAATCTAGATGTCATTGTGCTAGTGTTGCGGTCAGAAACCCACCGGCGAGCAACGACGGGCAACACAGTAGAGCCGGGAGGCTCCCAGGACTGCGGCTGGCCCTGGTCCCTCGAGCGACGGCCCGCAAAGCCTCGGCACGCACGTCCGATGCTGATGCAAGGGCGTGCCACCTGACCTATACCTGGCCAGGAAGGTGATGGATTTGCTTTGCTTAGTTTCCTGCATGGCATACACGTAAACATTAAATACGAGCCTCGATCGGCTCTCAGGTTGTCCTGTGAATCGGCTCAAGGAGCCGATCCACCCATGGTTCGTATGAGGTCTACGATCACATGGTGGTCCTGCTTGATCAATATAAATCTAAAACAACCTACGACGATTTAGGGTTTTCACCACATAATCGGAACATCCTACGCGTGATTGAGCCTGGCAGCCACACACGGTGATAATAAACCAACCCTAGACAAGGCCTAAAAACCAACATGAAGTTGATCCCTGGAACATCTTATCTAGGGCTAGCAAACTACACCCTACGCGCTACTGGATCCTTCAACCCGTTTGCAAGGCCTAACTATGCAGATATTAAACTAATCCTTGAAGAACAAGGAGCAATCATAACGGATCGGATCTGCTAAACAATGATCAAGCGGGGTGCCGCCCTTACACCTAAGATAGGTGTAAGGGCGGCTAGACGTCTAAGGGTTGCATGGACGAAAGCATGTAACACGATGAAACAATGCTAACCCTAACACATCTATGATAACTACGTTGCTCGCCATCAACAAGGCTTCAGCACGAGCAACGCATGAACAACGAATAAACTTATATTGCCTAGATCGCAAGATGCGATCTAGGCAGCATGATGCTTACCCGGAAGAAACCCTCGAAACAAGGGGTTGGCGATGCGCCTAGATTGGTTTGTGATGAACGTGATTGTTGTTTTTCTCAATAACCCTAGATACATATTTATAGTCCGTAGAATTTCTAACGTGGGAATAATCCCAACCGTGCACGAGCCAAATTCTATCTAACCGACACGTATCCTACTATATTTACAGATACACGGGCAAACTAGCCCAAACTTTGTATACAAGGCCGATTCATGTATTTCTTCCGTGTATATTCTTCAAGCCCATCTTAATCGCGGCCCACCTCTGATCCGGTCAAATTCTGGTGATAACACATGCCCCCTGGTTTTGGAAATGATAATTCCAAAATCACTCTGCTTTTTCTTCGTCGGGTCATGTCGTGGCAGAGGCGAGAACCGTCGCAGATATCCTTCATCATGATGCCTTGCCTTCTCAACTTCTCTGCACGATTTGACAGTTCTTTGGCACCACTTCCTCGGAAACTGCTGCAACATTAACTCCCCGATATCCCCTTATTTAACCGCATCGAGCAGTTTGCCTCTTCATCCCCTCCTCATCCTCTGTTCCTCTGTAGTACTCGAAAACCCTTCTTCCACCATGGACTTCTCCTCCTCTTCCTCCTCCGGTCTTTCCTTCCGGTCTTCCTCCTCCCGCGAGCCGACTCCGGAGGACATACGCGCCCCGGAGCGATGGGACGAGGCGGACTGGGGACTTCTCCGTCCGGGTCAGAGGATGATGAATCCCTGACCGATGGGGAAGACAACCTCCATTTCCTCATTGATGGGGATTCGGAGGAGGAGGGCGAGGATGATGCTCTCTGGGGAGAAGACATCTCTTCCGATGAGGAGAATGAGGAAGCGGAGGAGGACACCTCCTCCGACGAGTACCCGCCGATGAAGCGCTTCCGCGCCGGGTCGGATGATGATGACGACGACAACGATGACGAGGAGGAGTACGGGGTCCCTGCCGAAGGCTACGACAGCAGCGACGAGGAGCCCGCCGGCAGCAGCCACGACAGCACCGACGAGGGCAGCAATGGCCCTTAGACTAGGATTAGTAGCATAGGACTAGTAGTAGTAGTGCATTAGGCATCGGATGATCCTTTTGAGAGCCATCGGCTCTTTCTTGTAAAGTCATTCCTTTGAATCAATAAGAACTGTTCTTCCAATTTGACTCTCCATTTATCCAATTTCAAGTCTTCCATTTGCCGCACCAAGAACCGATAGCAACGTATCGGACTTTTCCCCTCAAACGCCCATGAGGCCAGACTCAAATACCAATTTAGACAGTCATCCAAGCACTCCTCAAATTCAGACTGTAATTTAATATCTGACCATAATACTTTGCAACTCTAAAGCCGATGGCTGTTCATCGGCTGTTTCGTTCTTGAGTCGATGACAGTGCATCGGCTACGTTTTTTTTTACTGGCCGATCTAAAAATCGGCCCCCGTATCTCACTGCTCGAGTTGATGTAAAAATAATTGCGCCGATTTAAAATCGGCCCCGGTATCTCACTGCCCACCACCCCACATGCTTGGGAAATACTTCAACATGCTTGAGATGCTGGCCATTGACGGCCACTGGGAATTTTACACCATCTAATTGCTCGAGCATGTATGCATTGCCTTTTAAGACCTGGTCAACCCTGTACGGTCCGTGCCAATTTGGAGACCATTTTCCATATGCCTTGTCCTTAGTTCCCAATGGCAGTACAGCTTCCCATACCAGATCACCAACCTGGAACTCCTTTGGCTTCTCCTGCTTATTATATGCACGGGCTACCTTGGCCTTGTTCTCCTTAATTTTCTCAAGTGACCAAAGTCTGAGTTCTGTCAGATCCTCAATGCTATCACTCATCAGGGCTGCATACTCTTCAGTTGTCAAGTCATTCTGAACGTGACACGTCTCGACCCAGCCGTGATCTCCCAAGGTAACACGGCTTCTTGTCCATAGACCAGATGGTACGGCGAGGTCTTTACTGCTCCATGACATAACATGCGATAAAACCACAAAGCCTCCGATAATACCTCATGCCAACGCCTAGGGTGCTCGTCGATTTTCCTCTTAATCAGCTTGATAAGGCTTTTGTTGGATGCTTCAACCTGCCCATTCGCCTCCATCGGTCGTGATGGTCTGGGGAATTCCGAACCTACGAATGACATGCTCTTTCACGAAGTTGATAACATCCTCTGATTTTACTGACTTCATAGGGACGGCTTCCACCCATTTAGTAAAATAATCTGTAATGGCCAAGATCCAATTTGGCCAAACCAACAGCAGAAACACCAGAGCCGATCACCTCTTCATCGGCTGCTCCTCTGGTCTTAGGAGAGGTACGATCCTTCCCTTTAGGTCTACCTTACTCGTTTGCTATCTCCTGACGTTTTCTTGTTGTCTGTCAGGGTTATGACCTTTCAAGCCTGCTAACATTTGACCCCGAATCCATCGAGCCGGCTATCGTTAAAACGAGCGAAGAGCCAGGACCCAGCACTACACATGGTCAACTCCAGCATCTCAAGACCCTGCTTTCCTCCTCCATCGAGACATTGGTTGAAGACTCCGAGGCAGTGAAGAGCATTCTGGAGGATATCCAGCCTCATCTTCCGGTGACGCTGCATGTGAAACTTTGGCCAGTCTTAACTCTGTCTGCCTACAGGTCAAGAGTGGCATCGGCTCGTCAGAGAATCGACCTGCGCCACGCCCAGCTTCCGTTGAAAAGCCGATATTGCAGACAAATGCCAACGGCTTAATGAGAAGAAGGCTGTCTTGGACGCAAAAACTGACATATCTGACAGCACGACTGAACTGGCGACCTTGCGCAAAGAATTGGAGGCCCTTGAAGAGAAGGTTCGGGCAACAAAACAGCTCATTGAGGCCAAAGAAGCTTTTATCGCCCATTCCCTCGAGGAAGCAGAAGGTCTCAAAGCTGAACTGAAGACTGATCTGGCCGAAATCCGCACCTTGCACAAGCAGCTGGTAGCAGGCAAAGACGAAGATGATGAGGCCGAGATCGCCGAGGTGGATCGTGTTCGTGCTGATGCCCTCCATGCCCTTGAGATGTTCCTTCAGTAGAGTCTCCCTGTGTAAGCTGATAAATGTTTTGCTGAACTTGTACCTCTAGAGTCGATGGCTGTGCATCGGCTTTTTATATACCGTTGTCTTCGCATATTTTCTCAAGTCGATGTCAGTGCATCGGCTGTGACTTGCATGTACATTTTTTTTACTGGCCGATTTTTCTATCGGCCCCCAATATTTCACTGCCCATGTATCGCACATGTTCATCTGATTAGGTGCCCCCCGAGCCGAATCTGTTAGGTAACTGCAGATATCGGCTCTGTAGTTAGCCAAGGCACTGTACTTGAACATCGGCTTCGTCAGGACCAATGTTGACTTCTTCTAGCTCATCAGCCGATGTAAACCCATACCCTAGCTTTCCGTCACCTGTGAGATCGACACTGAATACAGGGAAAACGTATGGTAAGGATAATATGGGCCGATTGCTGGAATCGGCCCCCATTTTGATTGTATTGCTCAATGAAGGTTTACATCTTGGACTTGCTTTACTATAACTACGTGACATGCTTGAGACAAGATTATCCCTTTTTATTTTTGGGGCCGATCACAAGGATCGGCCTTGCCACGTACGTCCATAGATTTTGCTCTTGTTACACGGTCAGGCCGGTGGATAAGACCAGCCTCACCCCGTCTTTTGTCACGTCGATGCGCTCGCAGTCGTCCAAAGTGATGCCTGAGAGTGGCTCTTGGCCTGTCGTCTCCCAAACGTTCATGCCAGCCATTGAAATCTCGGCTGAGTCATCTGCGTGGACGACCTCTACTTCATCTCCATCCCACTGTATTAAACATTGGTGCATCGTGGATGGAATGCAACAGTTGGCGTGGATCCAATCTCTCCCTAGCAGGACAGCATATGTGCTCTTGCTATCGACAATAAAGAACGTCGTAGGGATGGTTTTTCTTCCTACGGTCAGATCCACGTTCAGAACACCTTGTGCTTCAGATGCTTGGCCGTTGAAATCGCTCAGTGTAACGTTGGTCTTGATCAGATCCGAGCTAGAGCGTCCCAACCGACGTAGCATGGAGTATGGCATAATGTTGATCGCCGCTCCGGTGTCCACCAGCATCTTGTTGACAGGCTGCCCATTGATATAACCTCGTAAGTACGGGGCCTTCAGGTGTCTGTAGCTCCTTTCTCGTGGCTTCTCAAAGATAACTGGCCGTGGGCCGCAGTCAAGTTGTGCCACAGGTGCTTCGTCTAATCCTGGAGCACAAAACTCCGCTGGAAGGACGAAAACCATGTTTGTGCCGGCCGATGTCTCATCATCGGCTTTCCTTTGTCTGGGGCGCCACTCTTTCTTTTGTGGTCGATCTTCTTCGTCCAGAGTTCGCTGAATTTTCGCGGCCGGATCAGGCCGCGCCTTCCTTAACGTGTGCGGGTATAACCTTTCGGCTTCCTCCAAACCACGTAGTCGCTGAACCCTACGCTTTTGGGAACGGCTGAGTCCATCAGGGCACCACCTTGGCCGGTGGTACTTATCTTCTTCTTCTTCACCGTCGTCTTCTAACTCCTCGAGATCTTCCACCCGAGAGGACTCAGCTTGCTTGTTCCGAGATGGGAGAGGCCCTAGACGTTTGAATACTGACACGTCTGCTGCACCCTTCTTCTTCTGTCTACATTCTGGGCAGTTGCCGATTGTAGGCAATCGGCTCATTCCTGAATCCCAGCAGTGTCTGAAGAAGGGACAGTCCCAGTGCATATCCACGTCGTCTTGCTCTTTTGACTTTTCCTTGGCATGGCGCTCATATCTCTCCTCGTCGCGATCATGCCGACGATGTCTCCTGGCGTCCCTGCTAGCCAGACGATCTCTTTCGTCATCGTCGTCGTATCGTCGGCGTTGGTCGTATTGACTCACGTATTTGTTGAGGAGGTGATCGAGAGAGGTCGCCGATATCGCACATTCTTCACTTCTCCCTCCGTGATGTAGCGCTTGCCATCGTGCCGGAGCCGATCGCGTGGAACGGCTTCCTCTTTGTCCTTGTTATGAGAGCGGCTGCCCTCGTCTCTCGTCCTTACCGCGAGTGGTGCGCAGGTCCTACCATGTTGATGCTCGAACGAGAAACTCTGGCTGGCACTTCCCGGGGTAAGTGCACTCCACCATGTTAACGGCGGGGAAAGGGTGTGTGTCGACTTTCATGGCGTACTGGCTGAAGATTAGACGCCCTTGTTCTATCGCCATTTGGATCTGCTGACGCCACACCCTGCAATCGTTGGTGGTATGGGTGAACGTGTTATGCCACTTGCAGTATGGATTTCCGTTCAGCTCCTGTGCCGTGGGGATTTTGTGGCCTTCGGGTACCTTTAGATGCTTCTCCTTAAGTAAGAGGTCGAAAATTTGCTCAGCTTTGGTCCCGTCGAAGTCAAACCCTCTTGGAGGACCTTGTGGCTTAACCCATTTGCAGGACACGGGGCTTGTCCATTCAGCCACTGCTACCTCTTGATCTCCCGCAGAGCCTTCATCTTCATCTGCCTCAACCAGGACTACCGCACGCTTGAATTTATCCCTGGTACAACTCCGGGTGGCGCTGTTCATATAATGACAGCCTTCCGAACCATATGCGCCGTTGAAGGGTAGTCTCGCTTGGGAAGCCATATCCTTGATCGGTGAGGCGAGACCCACCACCGCCAACTCGATCGCTTCTTTTTCGATCAAACGAGCCGAATAGCATCGGTTCTTAACGGTCCCGAAGCGCTGGATGTATTCCGACACTCGTTTCTCCGCGCTTCAGTCGTACTTGTGCTAGATCGGCAATGCCAGCCTCGGAAGCCTCCGAGTGATACCGCATGTGGAACTCGTTCTTCCAACCGCTTCCAAGTCCGGATTGAGTCTCGGTGGCAGCGATGTGTACCACCCGAAAGCCGATCTCGTGAGGGACTGTGCGAAGAACCTCACACGTAGTTCATCTGATGCTGAGATCGTGCCCAGCTGCGCCGAATATCGGCTCACATGCTCGATTGAACTGGAGCCATCTGACCCACTAAACTTGGAGAATTTAGGGAGCCGATATTTGGGTGGTAGTGGGATCAAACCGTACTCGTTGGGGTACGGCTTGGAATAGCCGATTGCCCTCCTTTTCGGCACCATGCCGAACTGGTCTCTCAAGATTGTATTGATCTGATCCGCGGTGCTGGCTGCAGGAGTCGAACTCTGAAGATTCGCTGGAGTGGCATACTTAGCCAGCCACGCTTGCTTCTCAAGCTCTGAGCTAGCTGCAGGAGTTGAGCTTTGGTGGTTTGTTGGAGTGGCATACTTAGCTAGCCACGTCTGCTTCTCAAGATCTGATCCAGAAGCTCCTCCTGCTATTCCGGAAGTCCCTGCTGTTGCAGTCTGGTTCGTGAGTGCCCAGTTACTGCAGTCTGGCACGTATGTGCACGTGTACCCGTGAGGGATCTCCTTAGGCGCCTCATACAAGAACTGGTAATCACTAGGGTCACCACCGATCTTGTAGACGACGAATGTCGGTGAACTCGGCACTTCTGGTGCTGCCAACGCGAACGGCAGCGATGGTCGGGACTGGAGCGGTATCTCTCCTTGGTGAGTCCCTAGAGCAGGTCCTGACGGAGAGTACTGATGCCTCATGATTTCCTGGATCACCCGAAGGGCGACACGCTCCAAAGTGTTCACCAGGCTCTCAGAATGGCGGTGCAGCGAATGAGCTACCATGAAATTAATCTCCCGACGCAGAGACCCGGTGCTTTCTTCGAAGGGGTAGACAGGTCCACTCCATCGAGCGCGCCTTCAGGTGAGAACCCTTTCCACCTAATGCCGTGTGAGCGGGTCCTCTGGAAAGAGCCGATGAGGTCGGCTTCGAGGATAGCTTTGACCTCGTCATACTTCTTCTTGAGCTCCTCAGTCAGATCTTCGTACGTGACTGGAGTACCTTCCGCCATCTCAGATGTAGATGGCGATGCAGTTGATGTCGAAGACCGTCCCACCGGGCGTGCCAGAATGTGTTGCGGTCAGAAACCCACCGGCGAGCAACGACGGGCAACACAGTAGAGCCGGGAGGCTCCCAGGACTGCGGCTGGCCCTGGACCCTCGAGCGACGGCCCGCAAAGCCTCGGCACGCACGTCCGATGCTCGGTGCAAGGCGTGCCACCTGACCTATACCTGGCCAGGAAGGTGATGGATTTGCTTCGCTTAGTTTCCCGCATGGCATACACGTAAACATTAAATACGAGCCTCGATCGGCTCTCAGGTTGTCCTGTGAATCGGCTCAAGGAGCCGATCCACCCATGATTCGTATGAGGTCTACGATCACATGGTGGACCTGCTTGATCAATATAAAGCTAAAACGACCTACGACGATTTGGGGTTTTCACCACATAATCGGAACATCTTACGCGTGATTGAGCCTGGCAGCCACGCACGGTGATAATAAACCAACCCTAGACAAGGCCTAAAAACCAACATGAAGTTGATCCCCGGAACATCTTATCTAGGGCTAGCAAACTACACCCTACGCGCTACTGGATCCTTCAACCCGTTTGCAAGGCCTAACTATGCAGATATTAAACTAATCCTTGAAGAACAAGGAGCAATCATAACGGATCGGATCTCGCTAAACAATGATCAAGCGGGGTGCCGCCCTTACACCTAAGATAGGTGTAAGGGCGGCTAGACGTCTAAGGGTTGCATGGACGAAAGCATGTAACACGATGAAATAATGCTAACCCTAACACATCTATGATAACTATGTTGCTCGCCATCAACAAGGCTTCAGCACGAGCAACGCATGAACAACGAATAAACTTATACTGCCTAGATCGCAAGATGCGATCTAGGCAGCATGATGCTTACCCGGAAGAAACCCTCGAAACAAGGGGTTGGCGATGCGCCTAGATTGGTTTGTGATGAACGTGATTGTTGTTTTTCTCAATAACCCAAGATACATATTTATAGTCCGTAGACTTTCTAACGTGGGAATAATCCCAACCGTGCACGAGCCAAATTCTATCTAACCGACACGTATCCTACTATATTTACATATACACGGGCAAACTAGCCCAAACTTTGTATACAAGGCCGATTCATGTATTTCTTCCGTGTATATTCTTCAAGCCCATCTTAATCGCGGCCCACCTCTGATCCGGTCAAATTCTGGTGATAACAGCTAGTCAAGTGGATTTTACTTATGTGATCTCCGGAGACTCCTTGTCCCACGTGTGTAAAGGTGACAGTGTGTGCACCGTGTGGGTCTCTTAGGCTATATTTCACAGAGTACTTATTCACTGTTATGAATGGCATAGTGAAGTGCTTATTTATATCTCTTTATGATTGCAATGTGTTTTGTATCACAATTTATCTGTGTGCTACTCTAGTGATGTTATTAAAGTAGTTTATTCCTCCTGCACGGTGTAATGGTGACAGTGTGTGCATCGTGTAGTACTTGGCGTAGGCTATGATTGTGATCTCTTGTAGATTATGAAGTTAACTATTGCTATGATAGTATTGATGTGATCTATTCCTCCTTTCGTAGTGTGAAGGTGACAGTGTGCATAATATGTTAGTACTTGGTTTGGTTATGTTGATCTGTTATGCACTCTAAGGTTATTTAAATATGAACATTGAATATTGTGGAGCTTGTTAACTCCGGCATTGAGGGTTCGTGTAATCCTACACAGTTAGTGGTGTTCATCATCCAACAAGAGGGTGTAGAGTCTAGCATCTATCTATTTATTCTGTTATGTGATCAATGTTGAGAGTGTCCACTAGTGAAAGTATGATCCCTAGGCCTTGTTCTCAAATACTGCTATCGCTGCTTGTTTACTGTTTTACTGCATCTTTACTTCCTGCAACATTACCACCATCAACCACACGCCAGCAAGCACTTTTCTGGCGCCGTTAATACTGCTCATATTCATTCATACCACTTGTATTTCACTATCTCTTCGCCGAACTAGTGCACCTATTAGGTGTGTTGGGGACACAAGAGACTTCTTGCTTTGTGGTTGCGGTGGTTGCATGAGAGGGATATCTTTGACCTCTTCCTCCCCGAGTTCGATAAACCTTGGGTGATCCACTTAAGGGAAACTTGCTGCTGTTCTACAAACCTCTGCTCTTGGAGGCCCAACACTGTCTACAAGAATAGAAGCTCCCGTAGACATCAAGCACTTTTCTGGCGCCGTTGCCAGGGAGGAAAGGTAAAAGGCACTCATACTCCGGTCCCAGGTATAGTACTTTTCTTTTGCCGTTGTGTGTGTGCTCGAAGCTATTTCCTTTAGATCCTGCAATTCCATCTTTTTGTTTCTTGTTTACACTAGTTTGGCATAATGGACAACAATGAGCTTCTTATTCTATTTCCTGATTTAAGACATGGATGGTTTGATGCGAAAATTAAAAAACCCATGGAACATATTAGTATGAACACTTTGAATACCATTGTTGCTAATGATATAGAAAGTCTAAGCTTGGGGAGGTCGGTTTTGATGAAAATGATCTCTTTAGCCCTCCGGGTATTGAGGAGAAAGTTTATGTTGATTATGATATGCCTCCCATATATGATGATTATAATGATAGTGGTCTTTTGGTGCCACCTACTATGGAGATTGAATTTTATTGTGATTATACTATGCCTCCTATATTTGATGATGAGAATAATAATGATAGCTACTTTGTTGAATTTGCTCCCACTACAACTAATAAAATTGATTATGCTTATGTGGAGAGTAATAATTTTATGCATGAGACTCATGATAAGAATGTTTCATTTGATAGTTATATTGTTGAGTTTGCTCATGATGCTACTGAAAGCTATTATGAGAGAGGAAAATATGGTTGTAGAAATTTTCATGTTACTAAAACACCTCTCTTTATGCTGAAATTTTTGAAGTTACACTTGTTTTATCTTTTTATGCTTATTGCATCATGTTTCATGAATTTGTTTATTTACAAGATTCCTATGCATAGGAAGCATGTTAGGCTTAAATTTGTTTTCAATTTGCCTCTTGATGCTCTCTTTTGCTTCAAATACTATTTCTTGCGAGTGCATCATTAAAACTGTTGAGCCCATCTTAATGGCTATAAAGAAAGAACTTCTTGGGAGATAACCCATGTGTTTATTTTGCTACAGTACTTTTATTTTGTATTTGAGTCTTAGAAGTTGTTACTACTGTAGCAACCTCTACTTATCTTATTTTATTGCATTGTTGTGCCAAGTAAAGTCTTTGATAGAAAGGTTGATACTAGATTTGGATTACTGCGTAGAAACAGATTTCTGTCTGTCACGAATCTGGGCTGAATTCTCTGTAGGTAACTCAGAAAATTATGCCAATTTACGTGAGTGATCCTCAGATATGTACGCAACTTTCATTCAATTTGAGAATTTTCATTTGAGCAAGTCTGGTGCCTCAATAAAATTAGTCTTTACGGACTGTTCTGTTTTGACAGATTCTGCCTTTTATTTCGCATTGCTTCTTTTGCTATGTTGGATGGATTTCTTTGTTCCATTAACTTCCAGTAGCTTTGAGCAATGTCCAGAAGTGTTAAGAATGATTGTGTCACCTCTGAACATGTGAGTTTTTGATTATGCACTAACCCTCTAATGAGTTTGTTTCGAGTTTGGTGTGGAGGAAGTTTTCAAGGGTCAAGAGAGGAGGATGATATACTATGATCAAGAAGAGTGAAGAGTCTAAGCTTGGGGATGCCCCCGTGGTTCACCTCTGCATATTTCAAGAAGACTCAAGCGTCTAAGCTTGGGCATGCCCAAAGCATCCCCTTCTTCATCGACAACTTATCAGGTTTCTTCTCTTGAAACTATATTTTTATTCGGTCACATCTTATGTACTTTACTTGGAGCGTCTGTGTGCTTTTATTTTTGTTTTGTTATTTTCATTCTCTGAATAAATACATGCTTGTGTGGGAGAGAGACACGTTCCGCTGGTTCATATGAACACATGTGTTCTTAGCTCATAATGTTCATGGCGAAGGTTGAACTGCTTCGTTAATTGTTATATGGTTGGAAACGGGAAATGCTACATGTGGTAATTGATAAAATGTCTTGGATAATTTGATACTTGGAAATTGTTGTGCTCATGTTTAAGCTCTTGCATCATATACTTTGCACCCATTAATGAAGAAATACATAGAGCTTGCTAAAATTTGGTTTGCATAATTGGTCTCCCTAAGGTCTAGATAATTTCTAGTATTGAGTTTGAACAATAAGGAAGACGGTGTAGAGTCTTATAATGTTTACAATATATATTTTATGTGAGTTTTGCTGCACCAGTTCATCCTTGTGTTTGTTTCAAATAACCTTGCTAGCCTAAGCCTTGTATCGAGAGGGAATACTTCTCATGCATCCAAAATCCTTGAGCCAACCACTATGCCATTTGTGTCCACCATACCTACCTACTAGATGGTATTTCTCCGCCATTCCCAAGTAAATTGCTTGAGTGCTACCTTTAAATAATTCAAAATTTATCACCTCTGATTTGTGTCAATGTTTTATAGCTCATGAGGAAGTATGTGGTGTTTATCTTTCATTCTTGTTGGGCAACTTTCACCAATGGACTAGTGGCTTCATCCGCTTATCCAATAATTTTGCAAAAAGAGCTGGCAATGGGATTCCAGGTCCCAAATTAATTAACCTAAAATAGACACTCCTCCATGGTATGTGATTGTTGGACGGCACCCGAAGGATTCGGTTAGCCATGGCTTGAGAAAGCAAAGGTGGGGAGGAGTGTCATCATAATAAAACTAAAATAAAAAGGCACTCCTTCATGGTATGAGATTGTTGGCAGGCACCCGAGGATTCGGTTAGCCATGGTTTGTGAAAGAAAGGTTGGAAGGAGTGCCACCCAAAAATAAAAATAATTCATGGGAGCCGCTCTTTGAAGGTTTGTCCGGCAAGGGGGTTAGAGTGCCCACTACCATTCGTTGACAACAACAAACACCTCTCAAAATTTTACTTTTATGCTCTCTTTATGTTTTCAAAACCAAAGCTCTAGCACAAATATAGCAATCAATGCTTCCCTCTGCGAAGGGCCATTCTTTTACCTTTTATGTTGAGTCAGTTCACCTATCTCTCTCCACCTCAAGAAGCAAACACTTGTGTGAACTGTGCATTGATTCCTACATACTTGCATATTGCACTTGTTATATTACTTTACATTGACAATATCCATGAGATATACATGTTATAAGTTGAAAGCAACCGCTGAAACTTAATCTTCCTTTGTGTTGCTTCAATACCTTTACTATGAATTTATTGCTTTATGAGTTAACTCTTATGCAAGACTTATTGATGCTTGTCTTGAAAGTACTATTCATGAAAAGTCTTTGCTTTATGATTCATTTGTTTACTCATGTCATTACCATTGTTTTGATCGCTGCATTCATTACATGTGTTTACAATAGTATGATCAAGGTTATGATGGCATGTCACTCCAGAAATTATCTTTGTTATCGTTTACCTGCTCGGGACGAGTAGAAACTAAGCTTGGGGATGCTGATACGTCTCCGACGTATCGATAATTTCTTATGTTCCATGCCACATTATTGATGATATCTACATGTTTTATGCATACTTTATGTCATATTTATGCGTTTTCCGGAACAAACCTATTTACGAGATGCCAAAGGGCGTTTTTGGTTTCAGAAATCCTAGTAAGGAAATATTCTCGGAATTGGACGAAATCAACGCCCAGCATCTTAGGATCACGCGAAGCTTCCAGAACACCCGAGAGCCGCCAGAGAGGGGCCACAGGGGGCCCACACATGGTGGCGGCGCGGCCCAGGGGGCGCGTCGCCCTAGTGTCTGGTGGCCCCAGACCCCTTCCGACGCCGCCCTTCCGCCTACTTAAGGTCTCCGTTGCGAAAACCCTATCACGTTCGACGAAACCAGAGAAAACCTTCCGCAGCCGCCGCCATCGCGAAGCCAAGATCCGGGGGACAGGAGTCTCGTTACGGCACGCCGCCGGGACGGGAAGTGCCCCCGGAAGGCTCCTCCATCGACACCACCGCCATCTTCATCAACGCTGCTCGTCTCCCATGAGGAGGGAGTAGTTCTCCATCGAGGCTCGGGGCTGTACCGGTAGCTATGTGGTTAATCTCTCTCCTATGTGCTTCAATACAATAATCTCATGAGCTGCCTTACATGATTGAGATTCATATGATGATGCTTGTAATCTAGATGTCATTGTGCTAGTCAAGTGGATTTTACTTATGTGATCTCCGGAGACTCCTTGTCCCACGTGTGTAAAGGTGACAGATGTGTGCACCGTGTGGGTCTCTTAGGCTATATTTCACAGAATACTTATTCACCGTTATGAATGGCATAGTGAAGTGCTTATTTATATCTCTTTATGATTGCAATGTGTTTTGTATCACAATTTATCTCGTGTGCTACTCTAGTGATGTTATTAAAGTAGTTTATTCCTCCTGCACGGTGTAATGGTGACAGTGTGTGCATCGTGTAGTACTTGGCGTAGGCTATGATTGTGATCTCTTGTAGATTATGAAGTTAACTATTGCTATGATAATATTGATGTGATCTATTCCTCCTTTCGTTGTGTGAAGGTGACAGTGTGCATGCTATGTTAGTACTTGGTTTGGTTATGTTGATCTGTTATGCACTCTAAGGTTATTTAAATATGAACATTGAATATTGTGGAGCTTGTTAACTCCGGCATTGAGGGTTCGTGTAATCCTACACGCTTAGTGGTGTTCATCATCCAACAAGAGGGTGTAGAGTCTAGCATCTATCTATTTATTCTGTTATGTGATCAATGTTGAGAGTGTCCACTAGTGAAAGTATGATCCCTAGGCCTTGTTCCCAAATCATCGCTATCGTCGCTTGTTTATCTGTTTTATCGCATCTTTACTTCCTACAACATTACCACCATCAACTACACGCCAGCAAGCACTTTTTCGGCGCCAGTTACTACTGCTCATATTCATTCATACCACTTGTATTTCACTATCTCTTCGCCGAACTAGTGCACCTATTAGGTGTGTTGGGGACACAAGAGACTTCTTGCTTTGTGGTTGCAGGGTTGCATGAGAGGGATATCTTTGACCTCTTCCTCCCTGAGTTCGATAAACCTTGGGTGATCCACTTAAGGGAAACTTGCTGCTGTTCTACAAACCTCTGCTCTTGGAGGCCCAACACTGTCTACAAGAATAGAAGCTCCCGTAGACATCACCTATCATGATCAAGATCATCTATTTGTAATGCTACATGTTGTGTTTGTTGGGATCCGATGAATATGGAATACTCTGTCAAGTTGATTATTGATCTATCATATATGTGTTATTTATGATCTTGCATGCTCTCCGTTGCTAGTAGAGGCTCTGGCCAAGTTGATACTTGTAACTCTAAGAGGGGGTATTTATGCTAGATAGTGGGTTCATGCCTCCATTGAATGCGGGACAGTGACAGAAAGTTCTAAGGTTGTGGATGTGCTGTTGCCACTAGGGATAAAACATCAATGCTTTGTCTAAGGATATTTGTATTGTTTACATTACACACAGTACTTAATGCAATTGTCTGTTGTTTGCAACTTAATACTGGAAGGGGTGCGGATGCTAACCCGAAGGTGGACTTTTTAGGCATAGATGCATGTTGGATGGCGGTCTATGTTCTTTGTCGTAATGCCCTAAGTAAATCTCATAGTAGTCATCATGATATGTATGTGCATTGTTATGCCCTCTCTATTTGTCGATTGCCCAACTGTAATTTGTTTACCCAACATGTTATTTATCTTATTGGAGAGACACCACTAGTGAACTGTGGACCCCGGTCCATTCTTTTACATCTGAAGTACAACCTCATCGCAATCATTGTTCTCTTTTATTTTCTGCAAGCAAACATAATTTTCCACACCATACGTTTAATCCTTTGTTTTCAGCAAGCCGGTGAGATTGACAACCTCACTGTTAAGTTGGGGCAAAGTAGTTTGATTGTGTTGTGCAGGTTCCACGTTGGCGCCGGAATCCCTGGTGTTGTGCCGCACTACACTCCTTCACCAACAACCTTCACGTGATCTTCATCTCCTACTGGTTCGATAACCTTGGTTTCTTACTGAGGGAAAACTCGCTGCTGTACTCATCATACCTTCCTCTTGGGGTTCCCAACGAATTTGTGCTTTACCGTCACAAGCAATATGGAGGATAGAATTGGGGGTCAGCTTGTGTAGCTGCAGCCCATAAACAAAGAGTAATCCACGGAGGAATTCATAGATAGGAGTGGACAGGCCGCGGATGAGATGGTCCACGAAGGTTACCCGATATCCGATGCGGGGCGTCGGGAAGCTTTCTTCACCAGGGAAGATCAGCGTCTCGTCCTTCTTCGTCAGCCCAAGCTTCTTCAGCAGGTTCATGTCTTGGTGCGAGATCTTAGATCTCTCCCACTCAGAGATTTCCAGATCTTCTGTCGCCATGCTGGTTTTACGGAGCAGTGTGTCTTGTAAGCCTCGCCCGCGGTGGCATCAACGAAAGCGCTATATAGATTGAGCACTAGCACGGGCGCATGAGCTTGGTGGTTGCAATGGATGCTTTGGAGAGAGGAAGGTTAGAAGTGCGGCGCAGCGAAAGAGATTAGGGAAGAAGAAGGTCATTTATAGCGGGCCATCGAATCGCCGCGCCATTGGATGTAGGAGAAATGGATCCAGGGCTTTACACGTGTCTCCATGGGTAAAACAATCTTTTTACTATGATGTAACTAGACATGCGCTACATCGCGCGTGCCAGGGAAAGTAGAGGACGTGTGTCCCCCACTTGCGTAACGTGTCAAATACTGCAGAGTTCTGGGCCCACATGACAGTGACACGACATCCCCAGTGCCTTCCCAATACATTGGTCGTGGCCATCGTCAGAACTGATGTCACCATATGCAAAACATCGGTTGGCTTACTTTGAAAAATAGCGACAAGGAACATGTCGACAATATAAAGAGAGTAATTCCGGAGAGCCTTTGATCAAATACAAGTGTTTGTTCAAATGCTTGGGGGCTACTCTTATCAGTAGTACTTGTACTTCTGATAAGAGGATGGTATGGAAAAAAGAATACAGGGTTGTTCCAAAGGAGGAGACAGGTTGAGCCTACATCCAAGTATAAATAATCTATTGTAGCCTCGGGGCTACTCCCATCGGGAGCGCTGGTCGCGCACCCGATAAAGATGTAAACACTGGAAAAAGTTGACAATATAGCAACAAAGATACTAAAAAGGTGAGTCTACAACCAAGTACAAGCACTTGGCTGTAGCCTCGGGGGCTACTCCATCGGGAACGCTGTTCGCGTACCCGATGAAATTGAGGAAGTCATGATAAGCATATTTCGAGTTATGATATAACTCTTCATATACTCCCATCGGGAGGACAAGATAAAAAAAAAATATAAGTCATCATATGACTCGAACAAATGTGCTATTCCAGCAGCCGAAAAAAGCACTCGATAATATATTCTCAGAGCGCCTCAGTCGCGATTTAATCTCTAAATGCCGCAATACTTTGCGAAGGTAAGACCCCAGGATCCATCCTGCGCGGCGTGGCATCACACCCGAATGCGCTCTGCTACTTTTTCCGTATCAACAGATGCGAAGAAAAATCCTGACGGATGCGTTAGGTACCCGATAAAACACGACTGGAGTTCGGCATATGGTAAGACCTTAAGCGGCACATGTCGAAACTACGCCAGTATACCGAGATCATGTCTAGGGACTTGATCTTGAAGTAGGTATTTGCGGGATTGCCACGAGAGCAGTTAACTGGTACCTGATCCGTCAGATGAACCATCCCCAATTACCGTTATCCCTGTACAATATATGATTGTTTTATGAAAGTCATTTGATAACTCGAAGAAATCAGGTGTTAATTGTAATGATGGAGATTTTCTCTGATTCTTCGATTCAAGCAAAATCTCGGGGGCTACTGACATAGGCATCCCCAAAGGGCCTGCCGAAGATAGTACCCGGGGTTTACTGAAGGCCCATGACTCGAAGTTTACGAAGCCCGGAAGTCCAGTTAAGAGATAGTTTGGAAAGATAGAGTTGTATTAGGAATAAAGACTTGTAACTATTACGGGACGAACTCAAAGAGTCGCCCGGTCTTTGTAACTTGTACATCACGAAACCTTCGGCTCCGCCTCTTATATAAGGGGGAGTCGAAGGAGAAAGAGATGATCGAGTTCATCGTCAACACAACCCTAGTTTTCTAGCAGTCGAGTACTACTCCGGCTGAACTCTCGAGATCTACTTGCCGTCTACTTCTTACGAAAACCCTAGTCTACAATCCGTAGGCATTGACGAGTCGATACCTTATCACATAGGGACCATATAACGACAAGCGCTCCCACCCTAATAAGCGTTCTAAACTTGTGATCAATACTGTGTAGCCAATTACCAAAGATATTGACTATACTAGTCGGGGGATACAGATCTGAAGGTACTTGGATGCATGACCATATAGATCTGGCAAAGCGGCACTGGAAAAACAAGTGTTTAATCGTCTCATTGTGATGACAGAATACAAACTTAGTACACCAAGCCAATTACGTTTTACAAGAGGAATATCTTTGGTTAGGATTAACCCTCGACGTAAATACCAACCAATATTTTCATTTTCAGAAGCATTTTCATCTTCCAGATCTTCTTGTTCTTATCAACTGGTATATCAGGTTGGATGATAATTACTTTTCCACATAGATCCAGTAATAGAGAAAAATAATTTTAACTGGACAATTGGTCTTGCTTGTGTACCCAATATTCACGTAAGAATACTTTCCCTGTATGGGATTATCGGCCCGAAGGCCAAAACCAGGTTTTCCAAGATTATATGGTCGAAGGTATTTAATAGCCTCGATTCATGCCATGGGCCCAAAACATTTATCTCTATTTCGGCATCGATCTGTGGCCATGCGAACTGACCTCTGCATGTGATTTTTCCAGACCAACTATCGTTTGAGAAAACGAAACCTCGAATGTGCGGTGTAGAACGAGGCTGACAAGCATGCCCATCGGTGGAGATAGCCTAGTCGAAAGCTTGGGAAAGACCTGAGTAATTAGTGCATTTTCCCATAAACCTCTTAATAATCGCTCTCTTCCCTTTGGCGGTAGAGAAGCAAGTAGTTCCTATCCTCCTTTGGATGCTAGCGAGATGATTCTCTCAAACCCGTCTGTCCGCTGCTCCGGCGGCTAGAGGAGGGGTGGGCTCCCATTTTTCTCCTAGTTGTTCCATAGATTTAGGTTCTCGCCTTCATCTATTAGCGGTCTTATCATTTGTGGTGCGAGCCGATGGCCTTGTTTGCTTACCGTTTGTTTAGGGCGGCGAGATTTATATTTTCGGTGTGTAGCAGTTGTTGCCTCTCGTGGCGGTGCCGACAAGAAGAACAAATTTGTGTTGGTACAAGGTTGATGGCCCGATGCCGACGGATTTTGCATTCTTCTCCAGCAACAACGGTGGAATGTGTTAGATCTAGATCCATGTATGCGTTTATAACGTCTCCGGTTGACACTCTATCTCACAACGTATTGGCAGTGGCCTGGAATCTGGTTTGCTGGTGTACGATTCCTCCACTTTCCGTGGTTTGCATCACGATGATGCGGGATGTCAACATTATTTTTCAGATTTGGATGTTTTCAGGGACCCTAGGGACTTATTTTTAATATTATTTTATTAGGGATTCTTTCTACAAACGTTCCTTGACACTTGTGATGTCTTGGTCCCCCTAGAAGTTTCCTCATGTCTAAGCTATTGTTCTTTGTTTCATTGCTTAATAAAAATGTGTGTATTTCTCTAAAAAAAAGCATGTCTTAACCACACAAAAAAATTCTACTAGATTTCAGGTAGGTGCATCGACCAACCACAAAACCATGAGTTAGTAAAGCTTTGATGCGAGAAATAATGTTGAATTATGAAAAACATAGTGTTCAATAATAAGGAGATGTGAAATGATGAGGATGACCTAGGAAGAAAACCGGTAGGAGGAAGGGTCTTTCTTGAATAATTAAAATTGTTTGGTCATGTATGTGACGATACAAACATAGCAAATTTGGTTTGGTGGAGAAAACTAAAATGTATGATCTTGAGTTTGGGGCGTCATTTTGTATTTGTTTATTTGTTCCAACATAGAAGAGTGGTTGCTCCACACCTGCTTGTGCCTATTCAATGAATATTGTTCCGGCATGTGAATATAAAAAAAAACATATGTTTATTGGATGTGTTCTGCAAAAGCGATGGCACTGGTCCACGCTACCAAGTCGTGCCGCTCCTTGGTGTTTGCCCTGCTCGGGTGTGGGGCGTCCCAGATCATGGATGGATGTCACGCGGGATGGGCCTCCCTCTCTGGCCTTGTGGTCATGTCTCACATCTCCGTCCTTCAGTGAACTCGATGGTGGAGATGCGGTCACAGTGGTGCCGCTAGACAGGGGCGGAGCTGCATATCCTCTCCCTGATGCACATGCATCTGGGTCAAAGATTTTTTTAGCTGTACTTAGAAACATAACAAGCCCAATGCATCAGGGTAGAGTGAGAAATGTGCATCACGGAAGTCACAAATTCAGCTCGCATGCTTATGAACTTGAAAAAGCTTATGCTATGTTTTGAATATGCATCGGGAAACTTTTCCTCCAGCTTCGCCCCTGCCGCTAGATCTTGTGTTGTTGTAGCGGCGCCCAAATTTGGGCCGGCCAGGCTTGCCTAGAGGTTTATAGTTTCCGGATCTACATGTTACACGGGTGATCTAGTTGGGGCTAGACCACCGTGCTTCTCGGGTTGGAGGTTCATAATCGATGTCTTTTTGTGTCCTTATATCGGCGACCAGATTCTGTATTTGGTTCGGTATGAGTAAAAAATGTGCACAGCAATGGCCATTTCTGGTGACGGTGTCACCAACTCAACATGAAGTTTCTCCTTTTATGGTTTGATGGACTCTGCCTCTCCGCTTCAATCTTCTTCTCCCGGTGTCCTCACATTGTATTTGTTGTAACTTCTCGCTGGTTGATAGTTTTGTTAATTTAAAGCCGAACGCATTCCTTCCTAGCCTTCAATCTAAAAGAGAAAACCTTATGAACATAGAGTATAAACTAAACCGAACGAGAGCTTTACATTAGTCCGAGTGATCGATCGAGCTGACTGCCGCTGTACCGCGTGCAGGGCGATGCTAGCATATCTCCATGATTGAGCAGTTAACTACCGCGCACATGATTACGACCAGCACCGTCACCGACCATCGTTATCCCAGAACAAGAAGAACAGAAAAACGGGAACAAGCTGCATGCATGCCACATGGACGATTCCCTCCTTGGCGTTATTCGATCCGAGGCAGCAAAACGAAAGCTTGGCGCCGGCCATGTCAGGCGCCCCGGACGGCGCCGCCGCCGTCGCCCTCCGCCTTCCACAGCTTGGCCCGGAGGCCGCGCCGCGGCACCGGGAACGGGCTGTACTCCACGCCGTCGCTCGAGCCGACCACCTCCCACCTGCACTCAACAAGAACCAGTCAAGCACCTCCTCGGGACAGGTGGGAATATATGGTGAATCTTGGTGGGATCCTGGACCCGGAAGCGAGGTGACACGTACCTGTAGGCGGTGACGAGGCGGTGGAGGAGGACGAGCATCTCGAGTTTGGCCAGCTCGTTCCCTGGGCACGCGTGCGCGCCGCTCCCAAATGGCAGGAACGTGTTCGGCCGCGGAGATACCTGCACGGATTATATATCCTTGTTTAGAGAGGCTACTCCTGCAGAGTCAACAATGTCTGTGCCGCCGGTAGCTAGCTCAAGTTATTATATTGCTCTCCTTGGTGACTTGGTTGTCTGACAGTGCTTTCTGCAAGTACTTTCAGTTTTTTTGTGGATCATCGTTTCCATGGAATGGATCAACCTCCTAAAAGTCGCGGTTATTTGGTCGCGTCTTTGATCCAATGCAGTCCATACCTTGAATCTAGAAGGGTCGAACTTGTCTGGGTCCTGGAAGTACTCCGGGCTGTGATGGATGTTCCTGAACAGCGGCATCACCTTCCACCCCTTGGGAATCAGGAAACCTGTAAACACCACATAACACACAAGGTTCAGTCACCCTCAGAGTACAACAGCACAAGCAGCAGTAATATCCTGTCGTGAGGTGCACTTTGGGGATTAAATTTCTGCAATCAGTAGTCATAACTATTTGGGCAGCTCATAAATGTTCCCTGGAACCGCCTCCATTGCTCTCGCTGTACATGCTGAGTTGCTGACACCGGGGACGGCCGAGAGTCGCTGCCGGTGCCGGCAGGGAAGGGGAGCAACGGCTGTATCTCTGCCGCCCGCTGCATGGGCGGTTCATGCATGGCCATTCAGATATTAATCTGAACGAGAGGACATGGGCGATTCGCCGTTTTTGAGGTGAAAAATGGTGAACGGGTGCCGACGGCTGGATTTGATGGTTCAGCCGCACCTCAGTGAAACATGATTCCATTCCATATGCTGAGGTGCTGAGGTGGATTTGACTCAGCATGGGAGTTCCTATTATAGCATACAAATTTTCCTAGGTGCATGGATGGCACATGTCCTTGAAAATGTAAATATCTTGTTGCTAGAGATATTGGCTATCGTATCTGTAGCATAAGTTTTGTAATCTAAACCTATCTTATCTCTAGGAGAGACTTCATGTCCTGGCCTTCAAGATTTCTACCCTTTATATACTAGCTCGAGAGGGTTGTATCTAACATCCATCATATTCCGTCAATCCCTCTCTCTATCATTCTACACTTGCAATTGCCTCTGGCGCATAGCTACATGCAGCTGATTAATGGACACCCTTCAAAAGGATGGGCAAAGGTTATACAAAGGGTGTCTTAGAAAGTCGCATTCCACCGATAGGTTAGTTTAGAGGAGAACTCCTATCCAACTTTCGGAGTAGAAATTTCGCCGATGGTCTCTTTTACAAAAACAGCTGATGAGTAGGACTACTATGTTAGTATTTCTGTGAGATATTTTCAGATTAACTTTTGTTGGGACCATATGTACAGCTGGCCAGTGTACTGCAGTTGTGCAATCTTTTGTCAGTATACTATAGTACAAGGTAGCCCAATCCATGTTGAGCACGTGCGTGCGTACCTTTGTACTCCACGTCGGCCACGGCCTCCCTGAAGGTGAAGGAGATGATGCTCGCCATCCTCAGGCTCTCCATTATGACCTTCATCAACACAGAACAAAATTAAGGGGAAAGAAAGTACTAATGTGTGTCGTGTTCGGAACCTAGAGCAAAAAAATCCAAACTGGAGACTTGTAAGTATTTTCTGACAAAGATACACGTCACGTACCGCATGCGTCAGCGTCATGCCCCTCGTCTGCGCCCACGTCAGCGGCCGCTTCCCGCCCTCGTTCGCCTCGTACGTCGCCATTTGCTCAGCCTGCGAAGGTCGACACGGCGCGCGGGGCAAAGCGCAAAGCAACACCGGTCGCCGATCGGGTTAGCTTCTTTGCGTGCCATCGGCGTCGCGACAATCTTAATTAGATCCAGGTATATACCTTGACGGCGTCCAGGAGCTTCGGGTGGTCGCGCAGGTACTTGAGGATCCAGGTGAGCACGCTGGCCGTGGTGTCCTGCGCCGCGAACAGCACGCCGATCACGTTGTCGGCGACCTGGTCGTCGGTCAGCGCCGCCGCCCGCATGAGCCCGCCGAGGATGTCGCCGCCGCTGCCCTGCTGGTCGCCCCGCGCGCGCCGGTCCGCCATGATCTCGCCCAGGATCTCGCGCAGCCGCTTCCTCGCCTGCATGTGCATGCCCTGGATGTCAGTTCGCCGGAAGGTTTTCCAAGGTTTTCGAGTGTGGCTAGCGGTTCATACCTGGACGGCCCTGTAGTAGAGGGTTCCTGGGATGCGGTTCGGGAAGCAGTTGTAGCCCTTCTCCACGACGGCGTAGTTCCTCCGCAACTCTTCCTTGTGCCGGCCGTCCAGCAGGCTGCCGAAGATGGTGGTGATGCCGACCTCAAACGACAGCTGAAAAAAAGGAGAAAAACTGAATTATGTTAGATCGATCGCGCATTGCGTCAAGCTGCAGATACGTACAAAATACCGTGGAAACCCCAAACATTGCGACTGACACCCGTAAATCGGTAGAACGACAGATACGTCATCTACTTTCAGCTAGCTGGCTAGCTGGCTGGCACACACTCACCGTCTTCATGGCATGGAAGGTGCTGGCGACGTGCCCGTCCCAGGCGGCGAGCGTGGAGGCGACGGCGGACTCGACGTCCGGCAAGAGAGCACGCAGGGCGTCCGGGCCGAGCGAGCCCTGCACGAGCCGCCGCAGCCGGAGGTGGTACTCGCCCTGGTGGAAGAAGAGCGCCGACGGGCCGATCATGCGCTCCTTGCTCGGCGGGTACGTCGGCTTGAACAGCTGCTGGTGCGTCACCAGCACGAACCGCGCCGCCTCCGGGCTCGCCAGCATCACGCACGGGCACCCCAGCAGGTTCGTCTTGAAGATATCACCGTATCTGCACGCGCACACACACATATTACTCATCTCACACATTTGCCACTTATAAGCAAGATTGCAACCGACAATAATCGACGGAGCAAGCAGTTACCTCATCTGCTTGGATGCAAAGAAGACGCTGGGGTTCTGGTGGTAGAGCAGGAGGGTCTCGCCGACGTACGGCAAGCCCATGGAGCCGGGAGGCAGCATGAGCTCTTGCTCCTCTCCGACGGCGCCGCCCCTCCCGATCCTCCGCCTGCGAACGGCAACCGAAACGAGGATGCACGCCGCCGTGAGGAGGAAGATGAAGAAGATAGCCATGCTAGCTCAGTGATCCTCTCCAGATAAGCGAGACCGGCTATAATTGGTGTGCCCCCCTCCCTGTACTCTCGTATCTGAGTGCGATTTGTGTGTGTGCGTGTGTGTGGGCGATGGTCTCCTGCTCTCCTAGGAGAGAGAGAGGGAGAGAGGGACACGAGGGGATCGCGCGATCTTTGAGAGGATCCTCCAAATGGTGGGTGCTCTGGGCGGACACCTGTGTGGTATTTATAGAAGGGGGTCGAGGGTATAAATGAGGAAGATCGTGGACGGCATGCGCCTCATTAGAAATTGCAAAAACCGTCAGGGGGGAAGAGGAGAAAACAGAAAGACGGAGATCACGCATGTCTTGATATTGATTCTTGATCAGCGGAGGAGGGCGCCCCAAGTTCCTCGGGATCTGGCCCATGACAAACCCTATGATTTGGTTAGTCCATAGAGCTCTAGGCATGAACCAAATCTAGGCATGTAGGAACATGGATCCGTACATGCCGATCGGAAAAGAATAAATAGAAGGAAAATCATATGATATCTTTCTCAAGGTCAATCAACAGAAGTTCATAGCTTCTAAAAGTGTTCTTGGGGAAGATTTACTACTCTTACAGCTACCTTACACACCGTGCCTTAAAAAATTGTTAATCATGCATACTTGTCGCGTGGGAAGTAACATATGTAGCATAGCTATAGTGGTAAGATAGCATATCTAGCGATAGATAAATCATCAAGTCTGATAGTATGTAGGTGTAGTGGAGAACATGATGAACGGAGCTAGCAAACATGGCGTTAGAGTTGCGGTTTTTGATGACCGCTACCATACTGCATGTCATTTCATCAAAAATTCCCAATGAAACAAAATTTAGTAACCCATGAACTAGCTAGAGAGGCATGAAGATCTCCTACTTCTGTATGGCCGGATGATCCTCTAGGTTTTATTCTACATTATCTGTTAGGTGATGTAACTTTGATTTACAATGAATAAAGTGTGAGTAAGTTGGACAAAGTCACATAGTCATTTTCCTAGCTTCATATTTCGTGTGGGGTGAAGTTTGTACTGGAGGAAAACAAGGGTAAATGAGTCATGAAAAATAGTTAAACTAAATGAGTGTGACAACACAAATACAAGCAAAATCCTTGACACGAAAAAAAATAACTCCAACAAATAAATATAGATATAGCTGTGGATATCTAGTCCTGGAATGAGAAATGGATATCCCCTATTTGCATCACACCTCCACAAATGCATGGATATCCAATTCAATTGCACACCTTTCAATTTTGTGAAGACAATTGAGTATCATTTTTCTCATCGGGGAAGTGTTACGAGAGGTTGAAATTCATGCAAAAGCGTAAGGTCTTCCACGAGATCCTATGATGAAAAATAAAGAAATAGGTTGGGAAGATTTAAAACACATAATTTTTATGAATACAAGGAAGGGGCAGTTCTCATTCTATTGAAAAGAGAAAATTTACCACCTTGTACATAAAACTTGCACCGCTACATGCATAACTAACCGAGATCATATTTCACCACCTTGTGATTTCCTTAACCCTACAAATGTCTCAAGGCAATGCAAGTGGTCACTGTTTCAAGCATCAACCATGCCTTTGTAATGGACAAGTCCATAACACTCTACCAACCTGGTAGGAGATGATACTAGAAGATGGCACCATAATCATTGTCCAAGGAACAAATGAAGGTTGATTGGTCGCCGAAGCAAGGATCCACCACACCTGTCGGGAGAAGTCTTAACTCATAGAAAAATGTTCTGCAACTTCCATAATTATACCACACAAAATCCGTATTGCAGTACATGACCATCCTCTTGCCAAAAAGCGTACCAGACGTCTAGATTGAAAGTTGCATTAGTTGTTCATGTGCAGAACCAACAAAGTGGTTTGGAGGTAGGCCTTCAAAATAGCCCACTCATCGATTGAGGACAATGTTCCTTAAAACAAAGTCCTATATGGTGTCATGGAGGAGGAGTATATGTCGGGAGGACAATGCGAGACAATCAAATTTGACAATCTATCGCTCACATCAACCACCACTTCGAGGAGTATTCAAAGATCGATGATATTAAGCACCATCATCCATCGTTGCAATGCCCAAAAAGCCTAATCCAATTATTGTTCACTTGTGGTGTTGTGACAAACAATAAGTGTGGATCCATGTAGGATCACCAAAGTATGAATATTGAAAGGCTCTAATGAACTTTCCATTTCATCGGCCATAGGTATAGAGGTTTGCACCATGAAGGGGTGGAACTGGACCCTAGGCCACCACGACCACGGCCCGGGGTGAGACGACGACGGCCCAATCTGTTGGGCCCCTGTAGCAACATTATTTAGGATGTTTCTATATATGAAGGTGGCTCGGGTGTCACTCTGGGCTGGATCGTACATCTGGCACCAGGTACCCATTACCTTGGTGATGTTAGCTCGGTATACAGATCCCGGCAAAGAAAGCAAGCAATAGCAAGGAAGGCTAAGTGGCCCATTTCCCTAGCCCATAAAGCACTTAATACGGAATGTGCCCACCGAGGGAAGCCATTTAACTAGTTTCTCAGTTTAAGATCTCGCATAAGGCCTAAAATAATGGTATGTATCGAACCTCGCATAAGCCAATGTTAATGCCATAGAAAATGTATTGGTTTCTGCTAACATCACTGTCATTCTAACCTTGTAACTCTATTGTTTCGTGATATACATTAATTTAACATAGCTATAAACACAAAACATGACCTAAAACACTTCCTTATTTAATATATTATTTAAAGCAATTAGTATCTTCAACATCGGAGTGAGCACCCCACTAGATGGATTTTGTAAAAAATGTAGATCTCCCTTCAATGCGTTAATCTCAACTACTACGTCGTTCACCGTCATATTTATACGAATGGCAGTTTGATGTTTGTTTTGCCTAATAAATCTCTTCACGAGTTTCGTGACGAAACTCCACTTTCTTTTACCACCTCGGTCATGGTAATACATTAATGGTAGGGATCATGGACTTGAAAATCATGTCAACATATATGAGGAACGACGGATCGCGATTTTTTTTATTGTTTGAGGGAGGGGTGTCACGATTGTTAACTTGAATGGTGAATTGTATTGATCTTGTTGCTTGGACATCAATGCCTAGCCCTTGTCTAATTAGGAGGTATACTGAGTTCCAAATTTTAGGTCATTCTAGAATTGGGCACAAGAATTATTGTCAAAACCATCGGGGGCTAAATTGTAATGCCGTGATCCAGACTACATTAAGAAGTAGAAGTTCCTAGAGCTTATGAAAAAACAAAATGACATGCATTTTGGAAGGAAGGACGTATATATATATGGTAGCTTTGCGGGCTCTGTGAAAAGAGTACCACATATATATACTTGCCACGTACTAACGGCGGATCGAGTGAGGGCCACGTACAGAAGGCAAACAGTGCACTCCAGCACAATAAACAGATGGTTCTTTTGTATTGATCTGAAAAAGAAACTTTTTAGAAATTAATGGAGAAGAAGAAACATCTTTGATCAAACTTGAACGCATGCAGTAGATTTATACACACGTGGCTGGCTCTTTTGTTGGGTATGTGGCAAAAGTACTAAGTGGTCTTTACGAAATCATCAATGGCTTCTTTTGTCGACAGCTGTAGTTGTTCTTGGTAGCTAGTTTAGTTCAGTTAACATGTTCTTTCAAACAAAAAGTTTAGTGAACATGCGCTAGTTGAGTGCATACAGCACTAACTGCTTCAGTTACCGCAATGTAAGCGCCCGGAAACGCCATTGACGACCGACCCCGGAGCTTTGGCACCGAAAGCTCGAAAAGGCCAGGCGCGCTCATGCCATGCCATGCCATGCCATGCGCCGAGCTTTTCCTCGGAGAAACGCCACGTACGCTATGTAGAACAGGCTGTAACCCAGCTAGCACCCTCCGCACATACGGCCGCGGCTGCTCGCGCCATTGCTGGAAGAAAGCTATAGCTGCAATGACACACAACCCTCCAAAGCTATGGCTGCAATGACACACAATCTGCAGCCCCGGCCGTTCGTCCGCGCGCGCGCCGCTCCCTTGTCGCGACCGGTTGACAAAGCTTTGGGCGGCGACGTACGTACTCCTACAGGTGGCGCTCCGGCGAGGCCGTGTGGCGGGACAGCTGGCCTCCGTCGTGGAGCTGATTCACGCGGGTCTCCGGCCAGGTGCCTTCGTGTGGCGCGGGGACGGCCGGACGGTCGGCGGGTGGTTGTTGGCGGAGATATTCAAGGCGTCGAATGTGAGGCTGCACGCGCGCCTCCGAAACGGGGCAGGACTAGAGTTTCGGATGGACTTGGATTCCCATTTCCCAGTGCAAAAAAGTCTAGTCTTGTTTGACTTTGTGTCGTGCTCGGATTTTTGAGCCCACAACGCCAACGTATTGGTCAGGAACCGGCCCAGGTTCGCTCCCGCGCGTCGGCATTTTTGCGCATCGGCTTGGTCAGGATTCCATGCACATGCGCGAGGTGAGGATCTTTTTCCTGTTCATAAACTGAGGTGGCCAGGATCTTGGGCGATCAATGGCGCAGTGCCACGCGCAGCTCTCATCCATTTTTACGGCTTTTCTTATTTATGCGGAGAAGAGAGTGCAGGAAAGATTTGTTATATTGTGATCCAAATTCGTACACTAAAGAGAGGCTAACTTCTGACGAGCAGAGTGATGTTCGCCGGTAGGTTTAGGTTTAATATATAAATCTTGTAAGTCGCCGTCTAGGGTTTATCAGATTATGATTTAACTCACGACGTTTGTAAACATCTTCTGATATAGTGAAGTTTTGCTGACTGGCGCCTATGATTTTTTCCATCTGTGTTGAAGGGATTTTCCATATTAAAATCTTGTGTCCCTGTTGCGTGTTTTCTTTCTCGTTCTTCGTTATTTACTTATCGCATTTATAACAAGATTGAACCAAATGTTTTTCCCCTAACAATCAGTTTCGGCATCTTCTGTTCTATTCTCCTGAACATGAGTCTCTATCTTATACTAGATGTTCCGTACTTGCAACATCGAAGCTCTAGTTTACTCCAGAACCTACGGGCGACCACTGTTCACAGATTTGGAGAGACCTGTCTCCGGAGGCCATACCATATCCGGCGGCATTGCATCCCCGTGGCTTCCTCACACTCGGCTGTCGACGTCGACCGGCCGGCATCGTCCACGGCGACTAATCAGCCCCCGAACCCCAGACAAGCAATGGCTTTCCGGCCGCGATCAAGGTACGTACTACTTGACAGCATATATAGATCTCTCCTGGATTTGAACGGCGCTAATGCAGGGACGTACGTACTTATTGCCGCTTTCAAGTAACGCAGCATGATGGAAGTGTTAACTCCTCGGTGTGGCTCTGGTTACTGCTGCGGCGTGAACCAATGAACCACCGAAACGACCTCACTGGAGCTCCTAGCTGCTTCGCTTCATCTGTCACCATGCAAATAGAGCCACAAAGGGGTGACATTTGTGGTCGGTTGCATATGTAGTTGGGAACGAGGAATAGGGACACTAGACGTACCATCTCTTGGAACGGAAACACGAAGCCCCAATCAAGAATTGGATGGTCATGGAAAATCCTTGCACGGTGGATTGCCGCCACGCGCGCATTTCAGTCAGGAATGGAAGAAAAGACGCCTTTTTTGTGACGCGCCTTGGTTGAATGGGTCAAAACCGAGAGACATTGCTCCTCTCATATACCTAGCCACCACGAGAAAGAATTGGACGATCAGGAAAGCTATCCATGAAAATCGTTGGACTGGACACATCAATTTGGATGAGATCGAACTTCACGATAGATCCGTTGGAACCATTTGTTTCTATATATATGGAATCAACTTCAAGACTTTCATCATGTCGATGATATCACCACTAAATCTCTTTCCTCAAATGGGCATTATTTGGTGTCGGTGCTAGGGAGAGTCGGCCGGGTATAGGCGTCGGAGCTGCATTGATAAGCCGTGGTAGCATGGGGCGGGCGACTAAGTGCGCGAGAGGTACAGGAGAGGTGCTCCGCCCATGGGGTGGCGCATGCATGGCAGGAGGAAGAGACAACTCCCCGGAGGAAATATCTGGTTTTCTTAGATCTTTTTAATTGGGCTACCTAGTGGGTCCCATACCTAAAACCGGGTAAGCCATTAGCAACGTGTGACGGCCATGTCGGAGCGGTGAGCCCCATAGTAAGTTTCCGTTTCAATCTATCTTAAAACTAGGTTTAGTGCACATTGCAAAAAAACAAAAAACTTGCACCGTGGTGGTAGCATTTTGTTGCGAAAACTTAAAATGGTAGTTTTCGAAATTTATGCAGAAAAGTAGTAGTTTACTGTGGAGTGTGTGAGGTGCACTTTGATAGAATTAGTAACTTCTTTATCAACAACTGTGACATGGAGTAGCTAGTTTAATTCAGTTAATTAACATGTTACTTTAGCCCGTACACATCGTGTAAGCATCCATACACGTAAGCACAAAGAAACTTGGTACCCAAGCAAAGACGCACCTGAGCGCATGCGTCATGGTGCACATGTCACAAGTGGCAGTCAATTAGCTACAGTTACCTTAAATGCTTCCGTTACCTCAATGTAGGTAATTAAGACGATCTTTACTTGCGTCCCAAAAAACATTCTCCAAACAGCGTTAGATTTAGTGTTTGGGGAATCTGTTTCTTCGTGTCGCGTTTGGGGGACGTCGCTGTTCCGCCATGTCCTCTAAACGTGGCCCCCAAACTTTTTTTTTTTACTTTATTTTTTTTTTGTTTTTTTGCATTTTTATTTTAATAGAGAGGGGAACATTACATAAATTAATACATAGTTTGGAACATGGTTTTACATAAATTAATACATAGTTAAAACAGTGCAAGAGGAATTCTAACTAGTGTTTCCCTAGCAGATTTCGTATGTTTGCTTCCAAGAAAAAATACTCTTAGGTACTCTGAGTTAACCAAACTGGAACATCCAGCAGGCAATGATATCCCTGTTGTTCCTATGCCGGGAGAACATACAGAAATCACTGTGGCCATCTTCGCTACGAAGAAAGAACATTCGGCGTGTTCAATCATCGTCCTCTTCGTCGTCAATGTGGTAGTGCCGGCGGCAGGACGTATCGTCGAACACCTTCACGCTCATCTCCTTGTCGCCTTGGTAGGAAAATGTGAGTACGTAGCCGTCTTGAAAGTCGTGGAAGAGCGCAAACTTCTCCCAGCCAGTGTGGAGGTACATCTTGCCACGCCCGTCGAAGAGCACGTCCACCGGTGATGGCGCGTGAGACACACGTCTGTTGGGAACCCCAAGAGGAATGTGTGATGCGTACAGCAGCAAGTTTTCCCTCAGTAATAAACCAAGGTTATCGAACCAGTAGGAGATGAAGGCCACGTGAAGGTTGTTGGCGGAGGAGTGTAGTGCGGCGCAACACCAGGAATTCCGGCGCCAACGTGGAACCTGCACAACACAATCAAAATACTTTGCCCCAACTTAACACTGAGGTTGCCAATCTCACCGGCTTGCTGTAAACAAAGGATTAAACGTATGGTGTGGAAAATGATGTTTGTTTGCGAAGAACAACGAGAGAACGAGTTTGCGATAGATTGTATTTCAGATGTAAAAGAATGGACCGGGGTCCACAGTTCACTAGTGGTGTCTCTCCAATAAGAAATAGCATGTTGGGTGAACAAATTACAGTTGGGCAATTGACAAATAGAGAGGGCATAACAATGGGCGGCCCTAGCTGGCGCTCGCGCGCCAGAATCTTATTGCGCGATCGGTTTCCGACAACCCAATTCGGGAATAACCGTGTTTCCCTTTCGTGGAAACAAACGTGCGGGAAGTTGTGGACCACAGAGGTTACGTGCCGTATGTGATTTGCTTTCTATTGCAGCTGCACAATTCCCTTTTCGTGCGCGATACAAGTTTCAGAGTCATACGTTATTTTGCTTCCTGTACGTGCGCAATTCCCTTTACTCGTTCACGAAGTAATTCTCCTTATTCCCTTTTTGGGCTAGTGAAATTTTAGGGTTAACAAAAGGGAGGGGAGCAGCATAATCCACTTGCAAATGAAATGAACTACGACTTGCAACATGTAATATAATAACAATTCCCTTATTCCGCAATTCCCTTCTTGGTAACATCAGAACGTAGGTGTTGGTTAACCTTCCAGATACATGTTGATGAAGACTGAATGAGAGGTTTGGTAACACATGGACTTAGGTGTTGATGAATAATGAATGCGTGGGTTGGTAAAACATTGAGTCAACTGTTGATGAAGAGTGCATGGGAGGGTTGATAAGTAGGTTCCCTTGTTCCCTTAAAAAACAAAAAGGAACAAATTTCATATATAAAAAAAAGATGGAGCTAAAGAATGGAAATGGGTCGGTAACACATGGACTTATGTGTTGATGAATAGTGAATGTGTGGGTTGATAATTATTGTTTCCCTTGTTCCCTTAGGAAAACAAAAGGACCACCTTGTTCTACAAAAAAGAGAAAAAAGAAGGAGGTAACAAAAGAGAAAATGGGTTGGTAAAACATTGGGTCACCTGTTGATGAAGAGTGCATGGGAGGGTTGATAAGTAGGTTCCCTTGTTACATTAAAAAAAACAAAAAGGACCAAAATTTCATAAAATGAAAAAAAGATGGAGCTAAGAATTGAAATAGGTTGGTAACACATTGAGTTCGGTGTTGATGAATAGTGAATGTGTGGGTTGATATATATTGGTTCCCTTGTTCCCTTAAGAAAACAAAACGACCACCTCTCTCTACACAAAGAGAAAAAAGAATGAGGTAACAAAAGAGGAGATGGGTTGGTAAAACATTGAGTCAACTGTTGATGAAGAGTGCATGGGAGGGTAGACAAGTAGGTTCCCTTGTTCCCTTAAAAAACAAAAATGAACAAATTTCATACATAAAAAAAAGATGGAGCTAAAGAATGGAAATGGGTCGGTAACACATGGACTTATGTGTTGATGAATAGTGAATGTGTGGGTTGATAATTATTGTTTCCCTTGTTCCCTTAGGAAAACAAAAGGACCACCTTCTTCTACACAAAGAGAAAAAAATAAGGAGGTAACAAAAGAGTAGATGGGTTGGTAAAACATTGAGTCACCTGTTGATGAAGAGTGCATGGGAGGGTTGATAAGTAGGTTCCCTTGTTCCTTTAAAAAACAAAAAGGACCAAATTTCATATATAAAAAAAAGATGGAGCTAAGAGTGGAAATGGGTTGCTAACACATTGAGTTGGGTGTTGGTGAATAATGAATGAGTGGGTTGATATTTATTGTTTCCCTTGTTCCCTTAGGAAAACAAAAGGACCACCTTCTTCTACAAAAAAGAGAAAAAAGAAGGAGGTAACAAAAGAGAAAAATGGGTTGGTAAAACATTGGGTCACCTGTTGATGAAGAGTGTATGGGATGGTTGATAAGTAGGTTCCCTTGTTCCCTTAAAAAAACAAAAGGCACCAAAATTTCATATTAATGAAAAAAGGATGGAGCTAAGAGTGGAAATGGGTTGGTAACACATTGAGTTGGGTGTTGGTGAATAATGAATGAGTGGGTTGATATTTATTGTTTCCCTTGTTCCCTTAGGAAAACAAAAGGACCACCTTCTTCTACAGAAAAGAAAAAAAAGAAGGAGGTAACAAAAGAGAAAAATGGGTTGGTAAAACATTGGGTCACCTGTTGATGAAGAGTGAATTGGAGGGTTGATAAGTAGGTTCCCTTGTTCCCTTAAAAAAAAAGGACCAAAAATTCATATAATGAAAAAAGGATGGAGCTAAGAGTGGAAATGGGTTGGTAACACATTGAGTTGGGTGTTGGTGAGTAATGAATGAGTGGGTTGATATTTATTGTTTCCCTTGTTCCCTTAGGAAAACAAAAGGACCACCTTCTTGTAAAAAAAGGAGAAAAAAGAAGGAGGTAACAAAAGAGAAAAATGGGTTGGTAAAACATTGGGTAACCTGTTGATGAAGAGTGAATTGGAGGGTTGATAAGTAGGTTCCCTTGTTCCCTTAAAAATAAAGAACCAAAAATTCATATAATGAAAAAAAGGATGGAGCTAAGAGTGTAAATGGGTTGGTAACACATTGAGTTGGGTGTTGGTGAATAATGAATGAGTGGGTTGATATTTATTGTTTCCCTTGTTCCCTTACGAAAACAAAAGGACCACCTTCTTCTACAAAAAAGAGAAAAAAGAAGGAGGTAACAAAAGAGAAAAATGGGTTGGTAAAACATTGGGTCACCTGTTGATGAAGAGTGAATGGGAGGTTTGATAAGTAGGTTCCCTTGTTCCCTTAAAAAAACAAAAAAGGACCAAAAATTCATATAATAAAAAAAGGATGGAGCTAAGAGTGGAAATGGGTTGGTAACACACTGAGTTGGGTGTTGGTGAATAATGAATGAGTGGGTTGATATTTATTGTTTTCCTTGTTCCCTTAGGAAAACAAAAGGACCACCTTCTTCTACAAAAAAAGAAAAAAAAGAAGGAGATAACAAAAGAGGAAAATGGGTTTGTAAAACATTGGGTCACCTGTTGATGAAGACTGAATGCGAGGGTTGATAAGTAGGTTCCCTTCTTCCCTTAAAAAAACAAAAAGCACCAAAAATTCATATAATGAAAAAAGGATGGAGCTAAGAGTGGAAATGGGTTGGTAACACATTGAGTTGGGTGTTGGTGAAATAATGAATGAGTGGGTTGATATTTATTGTTTCTCTTGTTCCCTTAGGAAAAAAAAAGGACCACCTTCTTCTACAAAAAAAGAGAAAAAAGAAGGAGGTAACCAAAGAGAAAAATGGGTTGGTAAAACATTGGGTCACATGTTGATGAAGAGTGAATTGGAGGGTTGATAAGTAGGTTCCCTTCTTCCGTTAAAAAAAAGGACAAAAAATTCATATAATAAAAAAAAGGATGGAGCTAAGAGTGGAAATGTGTTGGTAACACATTGAGTTGGGTGTTGGTGAATAATGAATGCGTGTGTTGATATTTATTGCTTCCCTTGTTCCCTTAATAAAACAAAAGGACCACCTAGAACCTTGTGTTTATCAAATAATAATCGCAACTTATTTCTCTTACCTCATTCTTGGGGGGGGGTTCGCACTGTGCTTGGCCCATCGTGGCCCAGTAATTAAACTCCTTTTTTTATCTAGTCTTATTTTGTTTCTGGGCCGTCTCTTCAGGTCCAGTCCAGTAAAAAACTTCTATAAGTATTCCTGTTCTGGAACCGAAGGAGCCCCACATCTACAGTTTGGCATTAACCCTCCAACACATAAGTGACCATATTGACCCAACTCAATGTGTTAATTTTGTGCACAGGGTCGAATAATCCACGGTGGAACAATCCCTCGCCGCACAAACAAACCGGCCGGCGAGACCCAGATAACAGAGATTTGTGAACCGAGAGACGGATCAGGAACCTAGGCGGAGAACAAAATCCACCCAAAAAACAAACCCTCGCCGGAACAATCCCTCGCCAGACAAACAAAATCCCATCAGAATAATCCACGGTGGAAACAATCCCTCGCCGGACAAACAAACCGGCCGGCGAGACCCAGATCTCCCCACTAGATCCAGTTCGAATACTAACCTTACAACGCCGAAATCGACTGGCCCTTGCTAGTGAACTGAGAGCAGGAGAAATCTAGGTCGCGCACTAGCCACAGGGAATCGGACCCTCGCCTCCGCCGTCGCCGTCGCCGTCGCCCTCTCCGTCGGGGCTGAATGGGAGGACAACAGGAGAGAGAGGAGAACGGGCGGAAGGAGGGGAACACGAAATCGATTCGAAATAATTCGAAAATGACGGGCCGAAAAGGGAAAGTCGATCGATTACTAGAAATAGAAATAGGCGTGACAGGCGTGACGCGACGAAAAGGGAATTGACTTCGCGCTGCCGCGCGAGCGCTCCGCGCCGACAGGAATCGATCGCTCGAGCGAGCGATTGCCAAGGAGGGGATTCGCATAACAATGCACATACATATCACGATGACTACTATGAGATTTAATCAGGGCATTACGACAAAGTACATAGACCGCTATCCAGCATGCATCTATGCCTAAAAAGTCCACCTTCGGGTTAGCATCCGCACCCCTTCCGGTATTAAGTTGCAAACAACGAGACAATTGCATTAAGTATGGTGCGTAATGTAATCAACACAAATATCCTTAGACAAAGCATTGATGTTTTATCCCTAGTGGCAACAGCATATCCACAACCGTAGAACTTTCTGTCACTGTCCCAGATTCAATGGAGGCATGAACCCACTATCGAGCATAAATACTCCCTCTTGGAGTCACAAGTATCAACTTGGCCAGAGCCTCTACTAGCAACGGAGAGCATGCAAGAACATAAACAACACATATATGATAGATCAATAATCAACTTGACATTGTATTCCATATTCATCGGATCCCAACAAACACAACATGTAGCATTACAAATAGACGATCCCGATCATGATAGGCAGCTCACAAGATCTAACATGATAGCACAAGAGGAGAAGACAACCATCTAGCTACTGCTATGGACCCATAGTCCAAGGATGAACTACTCACACATCAGTCCGGAGGCGATCATGGTGATGTAGAGTCCTCCGGGAGATGATTCCCCTCTCCGGCAGGGTGCCGGAGGCGATTTCTTGAATCCCCCGAGATGGGATTGGCGGCGGCGTCGTCTCTGGAACTTTTTCCGTATCGTGGCTCTCGGTCATAGGGTTTTCGCGACGGAGAGTATAAGTAGGCGGAAGGGCAGAGTCGGGAGAGGCACGGGGGCCCCACACCATAGGGCGGCGCGGGACCCCCTTGGCCGCGCGGCCCTGTGGTGGCGGCGCCTCGTGGCCCCACTTCGTATCCTCTGCGGTCTTCTGGAAGCTCCGTGGAAAAATAAGACCCTGGGCGTTCGTTTCGTCCAATTCCGAGAATATTTCCCGTGGAGGATTTCTGAAACCAAAAATAGCACAAAACAGGATTTGGCACTTCGGGATCTTGTTAATAGGTTAGTGCCGGAAAATGCGTATAAATGATGTAAAGTGTGTATAAAACATGTGAGTATTGTCATAAAACTAGCATGGAACATATGAAATTATAGATACGTTTGAGACGTATCAAGCATCCCCAAGCTTAGTTCCTACTCGCCCTCGAGTAGGTAAACGATAACAAGGATAATTTCTGAAGTGACATGCTATCATAATCTTGATCAATACTATTGTAAATCATATGAAGTGAATGAAGTGATTCGAAGCAATGGTAAAGACAATGATTAAACAACTGAATCATATAGCAAAGACTTTTCATGAATAGTACTTTCAAGACAAGCATCTATAAGACTTGCATAGGAGTTAACTCATAAAGCAATAAATTCTTAGTAGAAAGTTTTGAAGCAACACAAAGGAAGATATAAGTTTCAGCGGTTGCTTTCAACTTCAACATGTTTATCTCATGGATAATTGTCAACACGAAGTAATATGATGAATGCAAATAAGCAAGTATGTAGGAATCAATGCACACAGTTGACACAAGTGTTTGCTCCTAAGATAGAAATAAGTAGGTAAACTGACTCAACATAAAGTAAAAGAATGGACCCTTCGCAGAGGGAAGCATGGATTACTGTTTTTGTGCTAGAGCTTTTCATTTTGAAAACATAGAAACAATTTTGTCAACGGTAGTAATAATTCATATGTATTATGCATAAGATGTCCTATAAGTTGCAAGCCTCATGCATAGAGTACCAATAGTGCTCGCACCTTGTCCTAATTAGCTTGGATTTTCATGGATTATCATTGCATAACATATGTTTCAACCAAGTGTCACAAAGGGGTACCTCTATGTCGCTTGTACAAAGGTCCAAGGAGATAGATCGCATTTGATTTCTCGTTTTTGATAGATCTCAACTTAGGACATCCATACCGGGACAACATAGACAACAAATAATGGACTCCTCTTTAATGCTTAAGCATTCAACAATACATAATTTTCTCTAACAATATGCATACTCAAACCATTTGATCATGATAAATCACCCATACTTCAGACAAGACGAACATGCATAGCAACTCACATGATATTCAACAAAGGTGTAATAGTTGATGGCATCCCCAGAAACATGGTTACCGCTCAACAAGCAACTTCTAAGAAATAAGACACATAAGCTACATATTCAATACCACAATAGTTTTTAAGGCTATTTTCCCATGAGCTATATATTGCAAAGACAAGGAATGAAATTTTAAAGGTAGCACTCAAGTAATTTACTTTGGAATGGCAGAGAAATACCATGTAGTAGGTAGTTATGGTGGACACAAATGGCATAGTTTTTGGCTCAAGGATTTGGATGCACGAGAAGTATTCCCTCTCAATACAGGGCTTTGGCTAGCAAGGTTGTTTGAAGCAAACTCAGGTATGAACCGGTACAGCAAAACTTACATAAGAACATATTGCAAGCATTATAAGACTCTACACTATCTCCTTATTGTTCAAACACTTCACCAGAAAATGTCTAGACTTTAGAGAGACCAATCATGCAAACCAAATTTCAACAAGCTCTATGGTAGTTCTTCATTAATAGGTACAAAGTACATGATGCAAGAGCTTAAACATGATCTATTTGAGCACAACAATTGCCAAGTATCAAATTATTCAAGACTTATACCAATTACCACATGAAGCATTTTCTGTTTCCAACCAAATAACAATGAACGAAGCAGTTTCAACCTTCGCCATGAACATTAAAAGTAAAGCTAAGAACACCAGTGTTCATATGAACGAGTGGAGCGTGTCTTTCTCCCAAACAAGGAATGCTAGGATCCGATTTTATTCAAACATAAACAATAACAAAAACATACAGACGCTCCAAGTAAAGCACATAAGATGTGACGGAATAAAAATATAGTTTCACTAGAGGTGACCTGATAAGTTATCGATGAAGAAGGGGATGCCTTGGGCATCCCCAAGCTTAGATACTTGAGTCTTCTTGAAATATGCAGGGATGAACCACGGGGGCATCCCCAAGCTTAGACTTTTCACTCTTCTTGATCATATTGTATCATCCTCCTCTCTTGACCCTTGAAAACTTCCTCCACACCAAGCTCAAAACAAACTCATTAGAGGGTTAGTGCATAATCAAAAATTCACATATTCAGAGGTGACATAATAATTCTTAACACTTCTGGACATTGCACAAAGCTACTGAAAGTTAATGGAACAAAGAAATCCATTCAACATAGCAAAAGAGGCAATGCGAAATAAAAGGCATAATCTGTCAAAACAGAACAGTCCGTAAAGACGAATTTTTCAGGGGCACTTAACTTGCTCAGATGAAAAAGCTCAAATTGAATGAAAGTTGCGTACATATCTGAGGATCACACACGAAAATTGGCAGATTTTTCTGAGTTACCTACAGAGAGGTCTACTCAAATTCGTGACAGCAAGAAATCTGTTTCTGCGCAGTAATCCAAATCTAGTATTAACCTTACTATCAAAGACTTTACTTGGCACAACAATGCAATAAAATAAAGATAAGGAGAGGTTGCTACATTAGTAACAACTTCCAAGACTCAAATATAAAACAAAAGTGTAGAAGTAAAATAATGGGTTGTCTCCCATAAGCGCTTTTCTTTAACGTCTTTCAGCTAGGCGCAGAAAGTGTGAATCAAGTATTATCAAGAGATGAAGCATCAACATCATAATTTGTTCTAATAATAGAATCAAAAGGTAACTTCATTCTCTTTCTAGGGAAGTGTTCCATACCTTTCTTTAGAGGAAATTGATACTTAATATTCCCTTCCTTCGTATCAATAATAGCACCAACAGTTCGAAGAAAAGGTCTTCCCAAAATAATGGGACAAGATGCATTGCATTCAATATCCAAGACAACAAAATCAACGGGGACAAGATTATTGTTAACCATAATGTGAACATTATTAATCCTCCCCAAAGGTTTCTTTATAGAATTATCAGCGAGATTAACTTCCAAATAACAAGTTTTCAATGGTGGCAAGTCAAGCATATCATAGAGTTTCTTAGGCATAACAGAAATACTTGCACCAAGATCACATAAAGCATTACAATCAAAATCATTGACCCTCATCTTAATGATGGGCTCCCAACCATCTTCCAACTTCCTAGGAATAGAAGTTTCAAGTTTTAATTTTCTTCTCTAGCTTGAATGAGAGCATTTGTAATATGTTTTGTAGAGGCCAAATTTATAGCACTAGCATTAGGACTTCTAGCAAGTTTTTGTAAGAACTTAATAATGTTGGGGGGATGACCCCCGGTATGCCAAAGGCATGCCAAACCGGATGGTTTGAGCCATCAAGATACCGGTTTAATGTTTATACCGGAGCACGAAGTTAAGTGTTTGGCTAAGTAAAGCTAAGCCGGTATCCCCAAGAGGGGTATACCGGAACCAGATAAAGAAGACACCGGGCTACCGGTAAGAAGTGCACTGTAGCACGTCGGCAAGACTGGTCAAAGATTCTCTCCAGAGCTAGAGGACAAGGATGAGCTAAGCAAAGTAGCTTTAAACGAAGCCGTGACGATAAAGAAGAGGATGACGCTGAAAGCATCCGGAGGACGTCAGCCTCCCTGATTAAAGAAGACCCCGGCGTCATTTATGATTAAAGTAACTTTGTAAAGTAGTTTGTCTAGTCAAAGATGCCATTAGGGTTTCTTCCCCTGTAAGCCACCCTCTCCCCTATATAAGGAGAGGGGGCACACCCGTACGCGGGACATACGATCGATCTAGAGAGAACCTTGTAAACACAAACCTGTAACCTGTTGAGATCAATGAAGAGAAAGATCTAGAGCAGAGTTCTTCCTTGTGTCTTTCTTCGTCTACCTCTGGCTTTGGCTAAGTTCCTGAGGAAAGCATCCGGAAGTTCATCCTATCTAATCAAAAACCCTCCCCCGAATCCTCTAGCATCCATTCGGCCCCAACTTAAGCCATCCTATGGCATCTGTCTGTTCACCACGACGACAGTTGGCGCCCACCGTGGGGCATGAAGTGGCGCTTGCTGGAGTTCACATTCGGGCGGGCATCCTTGACGTCGCCGGCGAGCGGACGGTGTCTGCGCTCGTGCAGCGCCTCTACTCCATGGACTTCATCAATGACAACGCGGGCTGCTTCGCCAACGGCGGCATGTTCCCCAAGAACGGCCGCGTCATCGAGTTCGGCAGCCACCGCGTCTACTTCGGCACTATCCCTGTGCGCCAGCGCCTCTCGCCGGTGCTGGTGGCGCCGGATCCGCCAAGGTGGCTCTGTGCTGGCCGCGCTACCGGCAGCGTGGAGGTGATGATGACTGGCGCGGTCGGTGCAGGCAAGGAGGCTGTGGATGAAGGTGCTGGCCGTGCGGCATCGACCCGCCCGGCCAAGCCACCGCTGGAGCGCGACGCAGGCGCTGCGGGAGCATCCTCTGCACCACCGGAGACACCACTTCAAGCGGCGATGAACGTGCTGGCGACGCCCATCGCGCAGAACATCGACTCGGCGGCGGCTCAGGCGGAGCTGGAGGCACAACGCCAGAAGCTGCTCGCGAACGGCGCCGACATCGTCCGGGCGCAGCGCGAGCTGAACCTAACCCTACGTGAGTATAACGCTGCCCATGGCTTTGCTTCAGTTAGCGCTCATGCTGCTAGGATACCGGAAAACCGGCTTAAGGCTCGCAATCTAGATCAGGATTTGCGTAAGGAAGTTCTTGCCGGCAAAAGTACCTGCGCATCACGTGAGCATCGTAGAGAAACCTAAGTACAGTAGCCCGGATAAGACCATCAAAGCTGCTAAGGCTGCAGTAGAGCTATGTGAATCGCTTTCCGGAGAGGCTTTGGCAAAACAACAAGAGCGTGTTAGAGATTTGCTAGAAACCATTGAGCAGCAGAATGTTGAGCAGTTTGCTAAGTTGAACAAGGCTGTAGCTTCGAAATCCGCGCGTTCAACAAAGAATGCCGGAAGCAAGTCCCATGGGCAGGCATCGTCCCCCCATCCGGACAGAAGAAAAGAAAAAGAGATGAATGCGCAGCAGATGACTGTGTATGATCCGGTCCTTGCCGGAAAGCAACAAGCCGGGCAACACGATGCCGGTAGGAAAAGCCAAGGGGCAGATCGAGGCTATGCCAAAGGAGGCTATGCCGGAAACAATCATGCCGGTAGATATGAAACCGGGCAAAATTATCGAGCTACAAGGGCAGCGTATGAAGAGGAGGAAATGCTTCTCCCAAGGTACCGGCAGGCAAGGGCGGCAGTACCAGAACATTACGATGAAGTTGATTCGACAAGACTCACGGCACACCGGAACCCATTGGGAGAACGCGTGGGAGAAAGACACCTGCCAGAACGGGATGCGAGGCACCGTCTGGATAGAGTGTATTTGTCAGAAATGATCGAGGCAGAAGGTCCTCCGGGTCCAAAATGTTTTGGTCCAAGGATCATGAAAGAGGAACCACCGGTTCGCAACTTCCAGTTGCCCCGTGACACAAAAACATATGATGGCACCACTAAGCCGGAAGATTGGATCGCGGATTACGTGACCGCGGTATACGTCGCTGGTGGCGGAGGAACCGTAGCTGGAGGAGGAAACCGGCGTTGGGCCGTGAGAATTGTACCATCTTTCCTGGTGGGACCGGCACGACTCTGGCTGAACAACTTGCCGGCATGAAGCATAAACAGTTGGTTGGACTTTGAGGAAGCTTTTGTGAGTAATTTCAGCAGCACATACCGAAGGCCCAACAGGCCTCAGCAGCTCGCCTTGTGCGTGCAGCGCCCACAGGAAACAGACCGGGATTACCTGGCCCAGTGGAACTCCACGAGAAACTCCTGCGAAGGGGTGATAGAGGCGCAAGCCATTTCTTGGTTTTGCAATGGATGCCGTAGAGGTTCGCCGTTGTGGCAAAAGCTGCAACGGAACATGCCGGTAACTCTGGCGGAGATGATACGTGTGGCAGATAACTATGCATTGGCAGACCCATTGCAACCGGCGGTGCAAGCTGAGCCGGAACAATCAAACCCGCATCAGCAGCGCCAAGAGCAACACCGGGATAACCGACACAACAAGAGAAGGGAAGAATTCCTGGATCGAAGGTACGGTCCGCAGCAAGTTGCTGCTGTACAAGATAACTCTGAGGCCAGCGGCAGCCAGAGGCAGAGAATCGGATCACAGCCATGGGCGGGTCCTAAGAAACAATGGGTCGAAAAGAAACCCTGGGGCTAGAAAAAGAATTGGCAGGAACCTGTGAAATATACCATGGAAGCCGCGATGGATCAACCTTGCCGATGGCACACTCCGAATCCGGCTCACCCGTCGAATCATCTGACGAAGGAGTGTTCTTGGACCAAGTACTTGATGCTCAAGGGAGCAGTAAAAGATGCGCAGGCACAAGGGTGCTCCACAATGCTACCACCATCTCAAGATATGCTGCATCAGCATCAATTACCACCACCACCACCGCTTACCGGAGCGAATGCTCTACCGGTACAGCCTCAGCCAAACGAAGCAGCCAGTACCAGGCAAGTCCATCAGGTGGGAGAAGGCAATGGCCAACCACCTCCACCGGCACCTTTGGGTCGGAACATTTACAAGGATCCGGACGTGTGCTGTGTTGTGTTCGTTACTGAGCCAACAGACAGGCAAAGCCTACACCGCCGTTCAATACCAAAATGGAAGTGAACGCTGTGATGCCGACAATACCAAAATACATGCTGTGGTCAGATCAAGAGATATCCTGGTCGTTCAAGGATCACCCCAAGGTAATGCCTAATCCGGGTGGTTATGCTCTTGTGTTGGACCCAATCATGCAGGGGCCAACGACTCGAGTCAGGTTCTGATAGACAATGGAAGCAGCATAAACATCATGTACCGGCACACCATGCATACGCTGGGCATAACGGAAAACATGCTTCAGCCAACTCGTACAACTTTCCACGGAATCGTTCCGGGCTTGTCCTGCGCACCAGTGGGAAAATTCCGGGTGGATGTGTCGTTTGGAGGACGTGACAATTGCCAGGTTGAAAACATTGAGTTCGAGGTGGTGGACCTAGATAGTCCTTACCATGCATTGCTGGGGAGACCGGCATTGGCAGCTTTCATGGCCTCGACTCACACGGCCTATCTCAAGATGAAGATGCCGGCACCCCGTGGACCCTTGACTGTGGTGGGAAACTACAAGATTTCGCTGGAAACTGCTTCCGCCGGATCAAACCTGGCAGAGTCACTGGTAATTGCAGAGGAAAAGAGGAGGATGCAAACTGCGGTTGCGCTGGCTCAGTCCTCACAGTTGAGCTTAGCGGCAATGAGTGCAAACTTGGGCACACCGATGTTCAAGCCGACAAAAGAAACAAAGGACATCGTGCTGGATCCGGCTTACCCTGAGCGTACCGTTCGTATCGGTGCCGGCCTCAGTGAGGCATAGGAAAGCGCGCTCATCAGCTTCCTCCGTGAGAATAGGAATATCTTTGCCTGGTCTACTGATGACTTGGTAGGTGTTCCGAGGGAGCTGGTTGAGCACTCTTTGAATGTCCGGAAGGATGCGAAGCCGGTGCGACAACCTTTACGCCGGTTTGCTGAGGATAGGAGGATGATCATTGGAGAAGAAGTGACAAAGTTGTTGGTTGCCGGTTTCATCGTGGAAGTGCTGCATACTGAGTGGCTAGCCAATCCGGTGCTGGTCGAAAAGAAGAAAGATGAGAACCTCGAAGCAAAAGCTCCAAAGGTGTGGCGCATGTGCATCGACTACACCAACCTGAACAAAGCTTGCCCAAAAGATCCTTTCCCCTTACCCCGGATCGATCAGGTGACTGATTCCACTGCTGGGTGTGAGTTGTTGTCTTTCCTGGATGCTTATTCCGGTTTCCACCAAATTCCCTTGAAAAAGGAAGATCAAATAAAAACTGCGTTCATCACCCCGCACGGGGCTTATTGCTATGTCACTATGCCTTTCGGTTTGCGCAACGCTGGTGCAACGTACCAGCGCTGTATGCAAAAATGTTTGTTTGATCAGATCGGAAAAAATGTGCAAGTCTATGTGGACGATGTCGTGGTAAAAACTAAGGCAAAAGAAACCTTAATCGACGATCTCCGGCAAACATTTGACAACTTAAGAAGATTCCGGATGAAACTCAATCCGGCAAAATGCACCTTCGGTGTTCCCGCCGGCAAGCTGCTTGGCTTTCTTGTATCAAGCCGGGGCATTGAGGTTAATCCGGTAAAAATCCGGGCAATCGAAAGAATGACTATACCGCGAGATCTCAAAGACGTGCAAAAGTTTACCGGAAGCTTGGCATCGCTAAGCCGGTTCTGTCGGGGGGAAGACCCCGGGTAGGGCAATGGACGCAGAGCAGCCGGCTGGCCACTGGCCGGCTCGCGGCAAAGGCCGGCTGAGGAGCAGCCGGCTGGCGCCGTGGCCGGCTGGTCCGGAAGCCGGCTGGCTCTAGGTCCTAGTCGGCCTGACTACGGCCGCCAATGCTGTAGGCTGGGCCGGCTTCTACAAGCCATATCCGGCCGGGGGTCTATACCTCGAGACCGACTCGAGGCTGGCGAGTCTTGCCTTTGGAAGGAACCGGGTTGGTGATCCGGGTTCCCAAAGTCCACGCTGACTTCATCTTCCGTAAAGCGCGGGGCACCGTGGAGCAATAGTGCCACGCGCCGGACAGGCCATCATGGCTTACGACGCGCCGTACAGGCTACGGTGGGCGACGGCGACAGGGGACACTTCCTCTCCATACCGCTGACCAAGGCAGCCGGATGGGACAGGCCATGACGCCTCAACGGCTCCTGACGTCACCGCCTCGGGAAGGAGCGGAAGCCGAAGCCGGCCAAGCCGGCTAGTAGACTATAGGGTCTTATATGTAAAGTGCCGGTGCCTATATAAGCCGCACTACCCCCTCTCGTGCAGGGACGATCGATCACTTATTGCTTTCACCTACCTACGGCAGCTGCCCTGTGAGAGAGACCATCGTCTCCCTTAGCCTCTCGGGGCCAGCCGGACACGGCTCTAGGAGCACCATTGTACTTGTGTGACATCTTATACACTCTAGCGAGGAGTAGAGGTTTTACCTCCATCGGAGGGCCTCGAACCCGGGTACGTCGCCGTGTCGCTCGTGCCCATACCCGCTTTCCGGATACCGCCGTGAGATCTCTCGGGAGCCCCTTCGATTAGCCACCCTATGGCATATGCCGTGACGATACCACGACATTTGGCGCCCACCGTGGGGCCTTCAGCATCCTCGGCCGGTGTCTTCATCCGGACGGGCCTCACCATCACCACCGGCGAGCGAGTCGCTTCAGGCTTGATCTGGAGATTCGGCTCCCTCGACTGCGTCAGCGACAACGCTGGCTGCTTCGCCGATCGGCCCTTCCCAGCCGGCGGCCGCGTCATCTCCTTCGGCGGCCACGACATCTACGTCGCCACCGTCGCACCGCCGCGCTACCCGCGGCAGGTGCTGCGCTGCGCCAGCCCTCCTCCGCGAGCCGGCAGCAGCGTTCCCGCCAGCCCCGCCGTCGTGCAAGTCATGATGGCTGGCGAGGAAGTCACCAAGAACCCGCGCACCCGCGGCCCCAACCTGGAGCGCAACGTTGACCCCAACGCCTCCGGCTCGGGCCCAAAGGCGCCACCACCACCGTCCCGGCTGGAGCAAGTCCGGGCAAAGCCGAGCACCCCGCTCACCACCGGCGCCGGCACCGACGCCGCCGCCGTCGAGGCGGACCCGGAGGCGCACCGCGTGCTCCTCCTCAAGCAGACCGAGGAGCTGGCTGCTGCCAAGCGCCGGTGGGACATCACCCGGCGCGAGTACAACCACGCCCACGGCCTCACCCCGGCGGCGACAACCCCGGTCGAGCCGGCCGGATCCGCCGCGAGAGGCCGCGACCTAGGCGCCGAGATCGACCGCGACGGCGCGGACGAGCCGGCTCCATCCATGGAGCTGCCCATCTACAACACCCCCGACAAGAACATGCTCGCGGCCGAAGCCGCCGCGGAGAAGCTGCACCGCCTCGAAGGCGAAGAGCTACGCCGCCGGACTGCGCGGGTGGCTGATTTGGTGAAGGCTGCCAACGGGCGGTCGAAAGACCCAGTACGCCCGAGACCCTAGGGCTCCTCACGCTCGTGGTGCCGCAGGCAATGCCAGGGACACGGCCGAGTCCGCCTCCCCAGCACCAAGCCGGCGCAGCGACTCCCGCGCCACGCGCGCAACCCCGAGCCGGCCGAGCCACCAGCCAGGCGGCGGCAGCAGTCGCAGCCGGGCTCCGCCAAGCCGGAACCAGGAGCAAGACTCCGAGCCTCGACGCCCACATCGGCCGGCCCCAGAAGCCAGCGGCGCTCGCCAGCCGGCCCACTCCCGGCTGGGCCCGCGCATCGAGCCTGCCGACGCCAGAGATCGCCTCGACCGGCTGATCGAATCCCGCATCGCGGAAGAGGTGGCGCCGGCCTGCCCCAAGTGCTTCGGGCCCCGCATCGCCAACGAGCCCGTGCTTGACGGCTTCCAGCTCCCCCGCGACACGCCCAAGTACGACGGCACCGCCAAGCCGGAGGACTGGCTGCTGGACTACTCCACCGCGAGTCGGCATCTCTCGGGGCAACAAGCGGCCCGGGCTGTGCGCTACTCCCCCTCATGCTCTGCTCGGCTCCGCCCGCACATGGCTCAACAACCTGCCAGGCCGGCAGCATAAACGGCTGGCTGGACTTCGAGGCCGCCTTCATCGGCAACTTCACCGGCACCTATCGCCGGCCGGGTCGCCCTCAACAGCTTGAGATGTGCAAGCGGGGCCCGGACGAGACGGATCGCGCGTACCCCGGCGCGCCGGTGCGAGATGCGCAACTCTTGCGAGGCGTGCACGAGATGCAAGCCATCGGCTTCTTCATGGGAGGCTGCCGGCCCAACACCATGCTGTGGCACAAGCTACGCCGCAGCGAGCCCAAGACGATGGCCGCCTTGATGGCCATTGCCGACAAGTACGCGCTGGCTGAGGAAGCCGGCAAGGCGCCGGCTGACGTTTCGCCAGCCCCAACAAGACGGGACAACAACAAGCCGGCTGAGCACAAGCCGGCCGAGGGCGGCTCGCATGGCAGCCGGCGGGACAACTACCGCGGCAAGCGTCACAGCGACCAGCCGGACCGCCGTGCGGTTCCGCCCATGTGGCAGCCGTGTCGGACAACGCGCGAGCGGCAGCCGCGCCGCCGAAGCAAACGAGACCGGCAATGGAAGCCGAAGTACACCTTCGAGCGAGATGCTCGACTCGCCGTGCAAGTACCACGGCGGCAAGAACCCCTCCAACCACACCACCCGCGACTGCCACTTCATGAAGCGGGCGACAAGCGGCGAACCCCTCCCCCTCCACCCCGCCCCCTCCAGCCGGCGGGCCGGGTGGCCAAGGCGGCGCAGAGAACGCCAACCTCGAGCACCACGAGGCTAACCAAGTGCACCATGGACGATATCTGGCCGAAGATGCTACCTACATCATCTTCACCTCCGAGCCCGAGGACAAGACGAGCCGGCGAGCCGTTCCCTCGAGGTCAACGCGGTCATACCGCCGGTCCCCCGATGCCTAAACTGGTCAGAGCAGGCCATCACTTTCGATCGCCGCGACACACCGGCTGTCCTGCCGAAGCCGGGCAGCTACGCCATGGTCCTCGACCCCACCATCGGCACGACTCGGCGCAGCGTGCGATTTTCGCGCGTCCTCATCGACGGCGGCAGCGGCATCAACATCCTCTACCGCGACACCGCCCGCAAGCTGGGCATCCAGGAGGCCGAGTTGCGCCCCACCCCACCGTCTTCCATGGCATCGTGCCGGGCCACCGCTGCCGGCCGATCGGCCGGATCACGGCCGGAGGTGATGTTCGGGAAGCCGGACCACTTCCGCACCGAGAGAATCGAGTTCGAGGTGGTGGACCTCGTGAGTCCCTACCACGCGCTTCACGGGCAGGCCGGCCCTGACCAAGTTCATGGCGGTGCCCCACTATGGGTACCTAAAGATGAAGCTGCCTGGCCCAAAGGGGGTCATCACCATAGCCGGCGACTATCGCCGCTCCATGGAGCTGCGCCACGCAGAGCTCCAAGATGGCCCGGACGCTGGTCATCGCCACGCGAGAAGCAGCTCATCCACGACGCCGTTGCCCTCGCCAAGGCCGCGCAGACGGACATGCCGGTTGGAGGCAACCCGGCTGGGACGACTCACTTCCAGCCGGCCGACAACACCAAGAAGATCCTGCTGGACCCGGCGCAGCCGGACAAGTACGTCACCATTGGTGCCGGCTTGAACAAGAAATAGGAAAGCGAGCTCACCAGCTTCCTCCGTGAGAATCGGGACATCTTTGCATGGACTCCAAGAGACATGCCGGGTGTGCCGAGGGAGTTGGCTGAGCACCACCTCCACGTCCGGCCTGACGCCAAGCCGGTGAAGCAGCCTCTCAGGCGCTTCGCCGAAGAACGAAGGAAGGCCATCGGTGAAGAAATCGCCCGGCTCCTAGCTGCCGGCTTCATCATGGAAATACTTGCACCCGGACTGGTTGGCAAACCCGGTCCTGGTCTTGAAGAAGAACGGCTCCTGGCGCATGTGTATCGACTACACCAGCGTGAACAAGGCGTGCCCGAAGGACCCCTTCCCCCTGCCGCGCATAGACCAAGTCATAGACTCGACTGCCGGCTGTGAACTGTTGTCTTTTCTAGATGCCTATTCAGGCTACCACCAGATTCCTTTGAATCCGGATGATCAAATAAAGACTTCGTTCATTACCCCGTACGGGGCTTCTTGCTACACGACTATGCCGTTTGGCTTGAAAAATGCGGGCGCCACCTACCAAAGGTGCATGCAAAAGTGTTTGCGGGATCAAATCGGCAGAAATGTTCACGCATATGTGGATGATGTCGTTGTAAAAACCAAGGAGATGCCTACCCTCCTTGATGACCTGAGAGAAACCTTCACCAATCTGCGAAGATTCGGATGAAGCTCAACCCGGCCAAGTGCACTTTCGGCGTGCCGGCCGGCCAACTCTGGGCTACCTCGTCTCTCGGCGAGGAATCGCAGCCAACCCGGAGAAGATCGGTGCCATTGAGAAGATGGAGCTGCCGCGGTGCCTCAAGGACGTCCGGAAGTTAGGCTGGCTGTACGGCTTCCTTGAGCCGCTTCGTCGGCCGGGCGGGGGAGAAGGCACTGCCCCTATATCGGTTGATGAGGAAGGCGGACAAGTTCGTCACGGTCACCGCGAGCGGATGAAGCCTTCCGTGACTTAAGCGCGTGCTCTCAACCGCGCCAATCCTCGCAACGCCGGGTTCAATGGAGCCGATCCTGTTGTACATCGCAGCCACCAACCGAGTGGTTAGCGTTGTCCTAGTGGTGGAGCGCAAAGAAGCCGAAAACAGAGAACAGCTGGTCCAGCGCCCAGTCTACTACCTCAGCGAAGTGCTCTCCCGGTCGGAAGCAAAACTACCCCCACTACCAGAAGGTCACCTACGGTGTCTACATGGCAGCCAAGAAGCTCAAGCATTACTTCCAAGAACACCCCATCCGGGTGGTTGCCACAGCGCCTCTGGCGGAAATCATCGGCAGCAAGGATGCCAACGGCCGAGTTGCCAAGTGGGCCCTGGAGCTAGCTGCCCACACCATCCTCTACGAGCCACGCACAGCCATCAAGTCGCAGATCCTCGCGGAGTTCTTCGTCGACTGGGCTGAGATGCAGTACCTGCCGCCTGTGCCGGATTCCACATTGGAAGATGCACTTCGACGGCTCGAAGATGCGCAACGGCTTGGGAGCCGGCATCGTCATCACCTCTCCCAAGGGAGACCGGCTGGACTACGTCCTGCAGATCCACTTCGCCGCATCCAACAATGTGGCGGAGTATGAAGCGCTCATACATGGGCTGAAGCTGGCCAAGGAGATTGGCGTGCGTCGCATACTTTGCTTCGGCGACTCCGACTTGGTTATACGGCAAGCATCCGGCGGCCGGGACGCGAAGGACGCCAACATGGCCTCATACCGCTTCCATGTCCAGCGAGCTATCCGGCTTCTTCGACGGCTGCGAATTCCATCATGTGCCACGAGCAAACAACGAGGCGGCTGACGCCTTGTCCAAGATTGGCTCAACCCGGCAAGCCATTCCGCCGGGCATCGCCTTGGCGGTTATCAAGAAGCCGTCCATCATACCGTCACCGGATTCGGATTCAATATTCGTGCCGGCTGACCCGGGGGCTGCTCAGCCGAACCCGGGGCTTCATCGCCCAAGTCGGGGGCTAACAAGCCGAACCCGCCGGCTACCATGCCGAACCCGGGGACTTCCCAGTCCAACCCGGGGCTTCATCGTCAAACTCGGGGCTAGCAAGCCGAACCCGCCGGCTAGCAAGCCGAACCCGGCGACCATGCGATCGAAGCCGGAAGCTCCCACGCGGGAGACCACGTTGGTCAGCGTATTCGAGATAAGATGCGTACCTTCATGGGCACAAGAATTCCTCTCCTACCTCACCGACGGTGTGCTTTGCCCGATGACGAGTCTAGGCCGGGCAGATTGAGAGAAGGGCCAAGGCCTATACAATCATCAACCACGAGCTGTACAAACGCGAGTGTAAGTGGGGTGCTCCAGCGGTGCGTCGAGCCGGCTGAAGGGATTGAACTCCTAAGGGAAATCCATCGGGGTGAGTGCGGCCACCACGCCTCCTCCCGAGCCATAGTGGCCAAAGCCTTCCGGCACGGTTTTACTTGGCCGACTGCGCTCGGAGACGCGGAAGAACTGGTGAAGAAGTGTAACGGCTGCCAACGCTTCGCCAAGCAAAGGAACACGCCGGCTTCCGCCTTGAAGACCATCCCCATTACCTGGCCATTCGCCGTATGGGGCTTGGATATGGTGGGCCCATTCAAAACAGCCCGAGGCGGCATGACTCATCTCTTGGTGATGATTGACAAGTTCACTAAGTGGATCGAAGCCAAGCCAATTAAGAAGCTGGACGGCTCCACAGCCGTCACATTCCTCAAGGAAATAATCGTGAGATATGGCTACCCGCATAGCATCATTACCGACAATGGCAGCAACTTCGCCGAAGGCATCTTCAAACGCTACTGCGGAGAAATGGGGATCCGGATGGACCTATCGTCCGTGGCGCACCCGGAAACCAACGGCCAAGTGGAGAAGGCTAACGGCTTGATCCTAGCCGGCATCCGGCCCCGGCCGGTGGAGCCGCTTGAGCGCTCAGCCGGCTGCTGGATTGAAGAGCTGCCCAGCGTGCTGTGGAGCCTGCGCACAACGCCAAACCGCTCAGTCGGGTTCACACCCTTCTTCCTCGTATACGGGGCCGAAGCCGTCCTGCCGACTGACATCGAGCACGACGCGCCAAGAATCAAGCTCTACACAGAAGCTGAAGCCAAAGAAGCTCGCGAAGATGGAGTCGACCTGGTTGAAGAGGTCCGGCTGATGGCCGAGTCCAGGTCAACCGTATATCAGCAAAGCCTCCGTCGCTACCACAGCCGGAAGGTCAAGACCTTAGTATTCCGAGAAGGAGACCTAGTGCTCCGGCTGATCCAACGGACAGCCGGACAGCATAAACTAGCATCCCCATGGGAGGGTCCCTTCATCGTGAGCAAGGCAGTAGGCAATGATTCCTACTATCTCATAGATGCCCAAGAGGCTAAGAAAAACAAGCCGGACAAGGCTGACGAGGAGACTAAACGTCCCTGGAATGTCAGGTTACTCCGCCCATTTTACACATGAGAACAGGAATGTATGTATCCCTTGTATCCCTTTTGTGAGTTATGAAAAAGCTTGCGCCAAGAGCGCCGTTTCCGACAAGTTTTTCGCGTACTTTACCTTATTTCGCCAATTGGCTTGAACCCTCTCACGTGGTCGGCTCAGTAACGTGATCCGGTTTCCGACAGCCGGCTTCCGAACCAGCTACAGACCGCAACCCGGCTGTCCGGCTGGCGGGGGTAAGGCCTAGGGAGCCGGCACGCGAAGAACGACTAAGGGAAAGAGTAAAAGCGAATTGACTTGCAAATTTTCATAAAGTGTCGGATTGCCGAACTCAGCTCGTTCGACTGAAGTACTGTCGGCCTCCCTCAGCGGCCCGCTCTTGATCCGGCGACGGATCGCAAGTCGGACGTACGACCGGCAAGAGCACAGCCAAAGAGTGGGGCGGATAGGAAAAAGCGAACAAGTCGAAAGAAAGCAAGCCGGCACACAAATGATTAACAAACACATTAAAGTGTGCCTTAATAAAAGGATAATTATATTGTCTTACATATGCACCCGGCATCCCGGGGATTTAATAAATTGTCTTGGCAAAAGAACAACTGAAAAGCAGGAAATCTAAGCCGGAGGGGCATCAGTGGAGCCGGCTGCCGGGTCGTCCTCAGGCACGTCCTCCGCCTCCTCATCGTCCATGTACTCTCCATCGGACAGAGAAGGGTTCGGGTCCGCGACGAAGAGGGTCTTATCGACGAACTCGGCGATGGTGCTGGCTCGAGCAAGGCGGGCGGCCTTGAGATCGGCTGGGAGCTTGTCCTCCACGCTGGCTCGCCGGAACTCAAGCTGCCCCAGGTCCACCTCGTTGTACCAAGAGAGGACGAAGGACAGCGCCATGTCGGCACCGGCGCGCGTGGCCGACTCCTTCCAGTCGAGGAAACGGTCCGGCGCCCGCTCCATCGCAGCGATGAGGCCAGAGATATCTTGCGGCGCCGCCTCTTCAGGCCACAGCATGGGCACCAGCTCTTCGGCCGCCTTCCGAAGCTCCCAGCCGAGCTTGGTGATGGGCTCGATGCGGGCAGCCATGGACGCCAGGTGATCCTCCATGCTGAAGTACTCCGAGCTGCCCTCGCCAGTCGCCCGCCTCCGGGACTCGCGCTCAACGCCAACGGCTGCCAAGGCCGCATCCTGCGTCTCTGGGAAGGCCGCTGCGGGAAGAAGCATGTCAGAAACCACCAAAAGCCGAAATAAGCTGAAAAATGCAAATTTTCGAAGGAGCAAAGCAAAAGCCTGGCGGCAGCCGGCACGAACCGACTGCCCCCAGCCCGAAGATGGAGATAGCGAAAAAAGATAAGTTTCAGCTGCCGGCTACCAACCTAAGCCGGCAGCCGACAGCCGAAAGCCGGCAAAGGGAAGGAAACATAGAGGCACTCACCCGACAAGCCGCGATCAAGCGCGCCAATCCCCTCCGTCCAGCGCTTGGCGGTGGCCGTCAGCTCCGTGGACTTGGTGGTGACTTCCTCCCGAAGCGCAAGCCGTTGCCTCTCCACCTCGTCCGGCCCGCCTGCTCGGCTCCGCCGGCTTCTCCTCCCCGTCCTTCTTGAGGGCAGCAAGCTCCTTAAGGTGGTTCCGCTCCGGCGAGGCGCAGCCGCGTCAGCTCCTGATCAGCCAGCTTAAGCTTGCGGGCGGCGGATCGTCCCGCCTCCTCGCTCACGGCGCACTGGTCGCGAGCGGCTCGGAGATCCGACTCCAGCTGCGGGACCTTGGCGGCTTCAACTACAAGACGGCCGAAAGGAATGTCAGCCAACCAAGATTAGAAAGAAAACAAGACATCAAGTCGAAAGAAGCATAGAGCTTACCCTTGGCGGCTTCCGGCTCGCGGGCCAAGTCGGCCCGGTCCAGCTTGGCCTTGTGGTAGTGGGTCACGGCGCGGTTGTACAGAGCGGTGCGCCGATCCGCCACAGCCTAAGGAAAAAAGAAAAAGTTAGTCAATCAGGCGAAACCTGTGCCGGCTCCATGCAGCCGGCCCATGCCTCGGAGGGCTACCAGGATAATAATCAGATCAAAAACAGTCGAAGCTTACCTTGCTGGCTTCCTCCACCTTGGCGACGTTAGCCGCGGCCTCGGTTGCCCTGGCCTTGAGATTGGCCTGCGAGGCTGGAGAAGAACATCTCCACCGATGCTTGGCCGGGGTTCCCCTCCCGGCTGGTCACCTCGTAGGAGTCGGCGCGGAGCCACGCCTGCTCCATGGTGGCAGCCGAGCCGAGGCTGGAGTCGGAGGCGGACGGCACTCTGAAGAAGAAGTGCGCCCTTGGCCACGTGCGGGCCTTGCGGTGACGCCGTTGGGGTCCCCGTCCTCACCAGCGCGCGCGAGTCGGCGCCCTCCGTGCGCACCGGCTCGTCTCTTGCCGGCTCCTGTCGGGCCGGCTCCTCCGTCGTCGGCTGCGGTGGCGGCGTCGCTCCGGGCGCAGCAGATGGCCCAGCCGGCCCAGTCGTCTCCGGCGCCTGAGGTGCCTCCTCCGGACTTTCGTCCAGCACCACCACGCTCGGCCTGGCTCCGGCTCCGACCGTGGGCGGCGCAGCCCTCCCGGCTCCGGTTCCGGTCGCAGGCGGTGCGGAGCTGCCGGCTCCGGCTCCGGTCGACGGCGGCATTCCCAGACCAGCCCCAGCAGCTGGGCCCAGAGGACGAGTCCGGCCCGGGAACATGTCGTCCAGCGTCGCCTGGCGAGTCGGCTCAACCCGCGTGCCGCGATCGGCGCCGAGGCCAGCGGCACGGCGAAGGAAGGCGCCCTGCGGCAGGCGGCGGCGGTGTAGATGCGCGCGAGGAAGGCTGCGGCGTCTGCTCCCTCCTCTGGCGGGGAAGCGGCGACACAACGCGCGGAGCTTGCCGGGAGCCGCCGCCCTGGGCAAACTTGATAGGGGCCCTAGCCGGATGAACAAAGAGATAATAAGCACAAAAGTAAGGAAAGAAAAGGAATCAAACAAGAAAAAGAAAGAAAGAACTCACCCGGCCTTCTCCGGGACCATCTTCGGCTGCTGCCGGCGCAGCTTCTTCGCCTTCGCCTCCAAGGCGGCGGTGGAGCCGGCTCGCTTCGTGCCCTTGGGCGCCGAAGTCGCCGTGGTGCTTGGCGGCCTCGCACGCAGAGGCACGGCGGGGATGGGCCCCGTGCTGGACATCGCTGGCTCCTCCTCCTCCTCCTGCTGCTCCGGGGAAGGGGGCGGATTGTGCTCCCCCTGGCCGCCTAGATCAGGCGCCTGCGGCAAGTCGTCATCGCCGGCATGCTCGCCGGCTTGGTCAGCCGGATCAACGTGATCCGGCGTCCACCTCTTCGTCGCCAGGTCGCCGTCCTCGACGTTCTGGCGCTCAAAAAGCTAGAAAGACAGAAAAAACATGAACATATGACAAGCCGGAAGTCGGCGGAAGAAAAAGGAAGTCGGCCTCGCAGCCGCAGGCCGGAAAAATGGCAAAGACATGAGACTTACCCGCGCCGGCGGATGCTCCCTGTCGCAAGGCACCAGCCCGTAGCTCCAGCTCTCCGTTAGGTTCGCCTTGGTGATGTGGTTCACCCGGCTGGCCACCTGGGCTTTGTTGAGTAGCGCCTTGGACGTCCGGTTCGGATCGAACCGGCCGGACATGTGCCCGATCTTGTGGGAGCGCATCTGGAGCGGCAGCACCCGGCGCTCGGCGATGGTGCAGAGGAGATCTTCGGCGGTCAGCCCGCCAGTGGTGGCTGTCCCCAGGAAGTCCCAGAGCAGGTTCACCTCGGCGGTCTGATTCGTCGAGCGGGCGTTGTGGCTCCAGTTGATCCGGCCGACTGGAGGAGCCGGGTTGAACTCCGGCAAGTTGATCCGGTCAACGAGCGCCCCGTCGTTGCGCACGTAGAAGAATGACATCTGCCAGTTCTTCACCGAATCGACGGTGGGGATTTTAGGGAAAGGCGTACCGGGCCGGGTGTAGATCGAGGCGGCGCCACAGGCCCGCAGGCGGCCCTCGGTGGTTTGGGCCTTCAAGTAGAAGAGCCGGCTCCGAAGTCGATGTCGGGCCACGGGCCGGCGTAAGCCTCCATGAACGCTACGTAGCAGCTCAAGAGGACGCACGCGTTGGCCGGCAGGTGATGCGGCTGAAGGCCGAAGTGGTCGAGGAACCGCCGGAAGAATGTCGAAGCCGGCAAGCCCAGCCCGCGGTCGAGGTGCGCGCCGAAACGCACGCGCTCGCCGGGCTCCGGCTTGGGCTCCAACTCCCCGCCGGGCGCCCGCGTGATCACCGACCGCGGGATTCGCCGGAGGCGCACCGAGCGCTCGATGTCGTCCTCGCGCATGTAGGAGCCCCTCCATGATCCGGCGGGGACGCCATCGACGAGGCCGAAGAAGAAGATGACCAGGAGAGGCGGAACGGCGAGGAAGAACCTTGCGACGGCGGCGGCGACAGCGGCGGCTGAGGACGCTCCGTCGAGACGCGCGGCCCCGTGGCGCCGGACTGGTGAAGTGACGGCGGATCGGTGGAGATTCGTCCGCCGGAGTTCGCCAGCGGAGGGCGTTCGCCGGAGCAACAGCAAGCTCGGGCGCGCGGAGAGCGATGGAGGCAAGAGCGCGAGGAAGGAGAAGTGAGCAAGTGCCGCCTCGGTACCCTCCCCCGCGGCATTTATAGCCTCCTGCCGCGGGCGGTTGGCCTCCAAGTGGCGTTCGTGGGCCACGCCGCCCGGATCTTCGCGCATTAACGTCGCCCACGACCGCTACCGTTACCGAAACTGCCACACCACGTCGCCCACTACCGCACCGGATCCGGAGGAACATTGACGTGACCGGACGAACCGACGGCCGGGCCGGGCGTCAGACCGGTCAAGTCGGGCGCAGGGCCCGAGGCGGCGGAGACCCCGGCGCGCAGCAAGCCGGAGCCGGACAAAAGTCCCACTCGAACCAAAGTTCATCAGCAAGGCGGAGGCGCCATCAAATCTTGCAAGAAAGCAAAAACTATACAAGTGTAAAAAGCGGTCGGCTGGGAGCAGCCGGCAGGAACGAGCCGGACGAGGGCGCAGCCGGCTGAATGAAAATTCTCAGTTGGCCCCTCCAAGTGCCGTCAAATATATTCAAGAAGCCGAGAAAACCTGCCTAGGTCCTTCTAAACGCAGGACCTTGCCAGCTTCGGGGGCTAATGTCGGGGGAAGACCCCGGGTAGGGCAATGGACGCAGAGCAGCCGGCTGGCCACCGGCCGGCTCGCGGCAAAGGCCGGGCCGAGGAGCAGCCGGCGCGGGCGCCGTGGCCGGCTGGTCCGAAGCCGGCCGGCTCTAGGTCCTAGTCGGCCTAACTACGGCCGCCAATGCCGTAGCTGGGCCGGCTTCTACAAGCCATATCCGGCCGGGGGTCTATACCTCGAGACCGACTCGAGGCCGGCGAGTCTTGCACTTGGAAGGAACCGGGTTGGTGATCCGGGTTCCCAAAGTCCACGCTGACTTCATCCTCCGTAAAGCGCGGGGCACTGTGGAGCAATAGTGCCACGCGCCGGACAGGCCATCATGGCTTACGACGCGCCGTACGAGCTACAGTGGCTGACGGCGACGGGGACACTTCCTCTCCATACCGCCGACCAAGGCAGCCGGATGGGACAGAGCCATGACGCCTCAACGGCTCCCGACGTCACCGCCTTGGGAAGGAGCGGAAGCCGAAGCCGGCCAAGCCGGCTAGTAGACTATAGGGTCTTATATGTAAAGTGCCGGTGCCTATATAAGCCGCACTACCCCCTCTCGTGCAGGGACGATCGATCACTTATTGCTTTCACCTACCTACAGCACTGCCCTGTGAGAGAGACCATCGTCTCCCTTAGCCTCTCAGGGCCAGCCGGACACAGCTCTAGGAGCACCATTGTACTGTGTGACATCTTATACACTCTAGCAGGAGTAGAGGTTTTACCTCCATCGGAGGGCCTCGAACCTGGGTACGTCGCCGTGTCGCTCGTGCCCATACCCGTTTCCAGATACCGCCGTGAGATCTCTCAGGAGCCCCTTCGATTAGCCACCCTATGGCATATGCCGTGACGATACCACGACAGGTTCATAAGAAGGTTGGGAGAAAAGTCTCTGCCACTCTATGCTCTCATGAAAAAATCCAATACGTTCGTCTGGACCCCTCATGCAGACGCGGCGTTTAAGGAGCTAAAAACAATGCGAGCCACTGCACCAATACTGGCTTCACCTTTGGAAAGGGAACCCATGTTGTTGTACATAGCAGCAACTAACCGGGTTGTAAGTGTTGTAGTGGTAGTGGAAAGAGATGAGGAAGGAAAAACCGTGCACATGCCGGTATACTACCTGAGCGAGGTGCTCTCCCTCTCAAAACAAAACTACCCGCACTTCCAGAAAATGACTTATGGCGTGTTCATGGCCGCCACAAAGCTTAAGCATTACTTTCAGGAGCACCCCATGAAAGTGGTGAGTGAGGCACCCATTTCCGATATCATGTGCAACAAAGATGCTAGTGGTAGGATTGCAAAGTGGGCGATCCAGATATCACCATATGTACCGGTGTATGAAAGAAGAGATGCCATAAAATCACAAGCCTTGGCTGATTTCCTGGTTGATTGGGCGGAAATGCAGTACAAGACACCAGACCAAAGAATAGAATACTGGAAGATGCACTTTGACGGATCCAAACTTAAAGAGGGTCTAGGTGCCGGTGTGGTGCTTACCTCACCTAAGGGAGATCACCTCCGGTATGTTTTGCAAGTACATTTCAGGGCATCGAACAATGTCGCTGAGTACGAGGCTTTGATTCATGGACTTAAGGTCGCAAAAGAAATCGGTGCACACCGGATCATTTGCTACGGAGATTCAGATCTTGTAGTGCAACAATGTTCCGGAGATTGGGACGCAAAAGATGCCAACATGGCTTCATACCGGTTTCACATGCAAAAGATTGCCGGCTTCTTCGAAGGTTGTGAGTTTCACCATGTGCCACGAGCGGAAAATGAAGCCACGGATGCATTGTCCAAGCTAGGCTCATCTACGCAAGAAATTCCTCCCGGAATAGCCTTGGCACACTTAAGAGTCCCATCAATAAAACCGAGTCCGGAATCGGAGTCCATTTTCGTACCAGAATCACATGTTGTACCAATGGATATCGATGAAGGAAACCCGGGGACTGTTCCGGTCAACTCGGGGACTGCTGCGTCCATACCGGAGGAAACAATGCTGGTGGATAGCATGGAGATAGACGTACCAGTGTTCCTGGTCCGAGAGGCACCATCTTGGGTTAAACCTATTAAGGAATTCCTGATCAATGGCACCTTGCCGGTTGACGAAAACGAGTCCAGAAGGATCCAGAGGAGGTCCAAAGCATACACCATCATCAAAGGCGAGGTGTACAAGAGAAGTGTTACCGGTGTCCTTCAAAGGTGTGTGGAACCGGAAGAAGGAAAAGAAATGCTCGTGGAGATCCACCAAGGGGAATGTGGGCACCACGCTTCGTCAAGGGCGCTGGTACCAAAAGTATTCCGGCATGGGTTCTATTGGCCCACTGCTTTGGAAAATGCGGAAGATTTGGTAAGAAAATGCAATGGGTGCCAGAGGTACGCTGATACGTCTCCGACGTATCGATAATTTCTTATGTTCCATGCCACATTATTGATGATATCTACATGTTTTATGCATACTTTATGTCATATTTATGCATTTTCCGGCTCTAACCTATTAACGAGATGCCGAAGAGCCAGTTGCTGTTTTCTGCTGTTTTTGGTTTCAGAAATCCTAGTAAGGAAATATTCTCGGAATTGGACGAAATCAACGCCCAGGGGCCTATTTTGCCACGAAGCTTCAAGAAGACCGAAGAGAAGACGAAGTGGGGCCACGGGGCGCCGCCACACTAGGGCGGCGCGGCCTAGGGGGGGCCGTGCGGCCCTAGCGTGTGGGGCCCCCGTGACTCTCCCGACTCCGCCCTTCTGCCTACATATAGTCTTCGTCGCGAAACCCCCAGTACCGAGAGCCAAGATACGGAAAACCTTCCAGAGACGCCGCCGCCGCCAATCCCATCTCGGGGGATTCAGGAGATCGCCTCCGGCACCCTGCCGGAGAGGGGAATCATCTCCCGGAGGACTCTTCACCGCCATGGTCACCTCCGGAGTGATGAGTGAGTAGTTCACCCCTGGACTATGGGTCCATAGCAGTAGCTAGATGGTCGTCTTCTCCTTATGTGCTTCATTGTCGGATCTTGTGAGCTGCCTAACATGATCAAGATCATCTATCTGTAATGCTATATGTTGTGTTTGTTAGGATCCGATGGATAGAATATTATGTTATGTTGATAATCAATCTATTACCTATGTGTTGTTTATGATCTTGCATGCTCTCCGTTATTAGTAGAGGCTCTGGCCAAGTTTTTACTCTTAACTCCAAGAGGGAGTATTTATGCTCGATAGTGGGTTCATGCCTCCATTAAATCTGGGACAGTGTGACAGAAAGTTCTAAGGTTGTGGATGTGATGTTGCCATTAGGGATAAAACATTGATGCTATGTCCGAGGATGTAGTTATTGATTACATTACGCACCATACTTAATGCAATTGTCTCGTTGTTTGCAACTTAATACCGGAAGGGGTTCGGATGATAACCCGAAGGTGGACTTTTTAGGCATAGATGCATGTCGGATAGCGGTCTATGTACTTTGTCGTAATGCCCAATTAAATCTCACAATACTCATCATATCATATATGTGCATGGTCATGCCCTCTCTATTTGTCAATTGCCCAACCGTAATTTGTTCACCCAACATGCTATTTATCTTATGGGAGAGACACCTCTAGTGAACTGTGGACCCCGGTCCATTCTTTTACATCGAATACAATCTACCGCAATACTTGTTCTACTGTTTTCTGCAAACAATCATCATCCACACTATACATCTAATCCTTTGTTACAGCAAGTCGGTGAGACTGACAACCTCACCGTTTCGTTGGGGCAAAGTACTTTGGTTGTGTTGTGCGGGTTCCACGTTGGCGCCGGAATCCCTGGTGTTGCGCCGCACTACATCCCGCCGCCATCAACCTTCGACGTGCTTCTTGGCTCCTCCTGGTTCGATAAACCTTGGTTTCTTTCTGAGGGAAAACTTGCTACTGTACGCATCACACCTTCCTCTTAATTGGGGTTCCCAACGGACGTGTCGACTGCACGCATCAAGCTCTTTTTCTGGCACCGTTGCCGGGGAGATCAAGACACGCTGCAAGGGGAGTCTCCACAATCCAATCTCTTTACTTTGTTTTTGTCTTGCTTTATTTTATTTACTTTCTTGTTTGCTGCATTATATCAAAACACAAAAAAATTAGTTGCTAGCTTTATTTACTGTCTTGCACTCTATATCAAAAACACAAAAAAATTAGTTACTTGCATTTGCTTTACTTATTTCAACATGTTTCCTTTTAATTTTACTGTAAAAGATATACCTGTGGGACAAGGGTCTATAATTGGAAGAGATAATATAGAAGAATTTTTCACCCAGGTTAGTATGCATGAAGATCTTAAAGATATACCCCTTGCAAAAGCTGTCCCTACTTATGAAGATGCCTCTCGTTTGTTTGGTACGCATGATGGAAGCTAGATTTATTAGTCTCAACCCCATGATACAACACATGTTTCTTACACTTTCCGATATGGAGCGGGAGAGAAGAGAGATTTTGTTCTAAAAGTCTTAGTGCGAGAATTTGCGGATATAGCTAAAGAAGCTAGAAAAGTTGTTAGTAAGCATGAGAGGCTTGGTACGATCACCGATTTTAAAAGAACACTTGAAAAAATGGATATGGATAGAATTAAGTACACTAATAGTGTTAATGATGGTGGGGAGATTAAAGCACCAATACCATGTAAGCTCCTAGCGATGCATGAAGCTCTAGATGATAATTATGCTTGGCTTGTTCCTGAAAATTTGTTTGATGAGAGTAGCAAGCCCAAGACTAATGAAAAGGGAGCCGCTGAAACCTATGTATCCAAAATACTATGCATGGTTGAGAAACTCCAAACCCCGCTGTCAATGCATCATCTCTTGATAACACTTGATATACACTTTCTGCGCCTAGCTGAAAGGCGTTAAAGAAAAGCGCTTATGGGAGACAACCCATGTTTTTTTTACTACACTACTTTTATTTTATATTTGAGTCTTGGAAGTTGTTACTACTGTAGCAACATCTCCTTATCTTAGTTTTGTGCATTGTTGTGCCAAGTAAAGTCTTTGATAGTAAGGTTCATACTAGATTTGGACAGAAACAGATTTCTTTGCTGTCACGAATCTGGGCCTAGTTCTCTGTAGGTAACTCAGAAAATTATGCCAATTTACGTGAGTGATCCTCAGATATGTACGCAACTTTCATTCAATTTGAGAATTTTCATCTGAGCAAGTCTGGTGCCTCAATAAAATTCGTCTTTACGAACTGTTCTGTTTTGACAGATTCTGCCTTTTATTTCGCATTGCCTGTTTTGCTATGCTTGATGGATTTTTCTATTCCATTGACTTTCAGTAGCTTTGAGCAATGTCCAGAAGTGTTAAGAATGATTATGTCACCTCTGAATATATTAATTGTGCACTAACCCTCTAATGAGTTGTTTTGAGTTTGGTGTGGAGGAAGTTTTCAAGGATCAAGAGAGGAGGATGATACGATATGAAGGAGAGTGAAAGCTCTAAGCTTGGGGATGCCCCGGTGGTTCACCCCTGCATATTTTTAGAAGACTCAAGCGTCTAAGCTTGGGGATGCCCAAGGCATCCCCTTCTTCATCGACAACATTATCTGGTTCCTCCCCTGAAACTATATTTTTATTCCATCACATCTTATGTGCTTTGCTTGGAGCGTCGGTTTGTTTTTGTTTTTGTTTTTGTTTGAATAAAATAGATCCTAGCATTCATTGTGTGGGAGAGAGACACGCTCCACTCGTTGCATATGGACAAATATGTCCTTAGGCTTTACTCATAGTATTCATGGCGAAGGTTGAATCTTCTTCGTTAAATTGTTATATGGTTGGAATCGGGAAATGCTACATGTAGTAATTCTAAAATGTCTTGAATAATTTGATACTTGGCAATTTTTGTGCTCATGTTTAAGCTCTTTCATCATATACTTTGCACCTATTAATGAAGAAATACATAGAGCTTGCTAAAATTTGGTTTGCATAATTGGTCTCTCTAAAGTCTAGATAATTTCTAGTATTGAGTTTGAACAACAAGGAAGACGGTGTAGAGTCTTATAATGTTTACAATATGTCTTTTATGTGAGTTTTGCTGCACCGGTTCATCCTTGTGTTTGTTTCAAATAACCTTGCTAGCCTAAAACTTGTATCGAGAGGGAATACTTCTCATGCATCCAAAATCCTTGAGCCAACCACTATGCCATTTGTGTCCACCATACCTACCTACTACATGGTATTTCTCCGCCATTCCAAAGTAAATTGCTTGAGTGCTACCTTTAAAATTTCCATTCTTTACCTTTGCAATATATAGCTCATGGGACAAATAGCTTAAAAACTATTGTGGTATTGAATATGTACTTATGCACTTTATCTCTTATTAAGTTGCTTGTTGAGCGGTAACCATGTTCCCGGGGACGCCATCAACTACTCTTTGTTGAATATCATGTGAGTTGCTATGCATGTTCGTCTTGTCTGAAGTAAGGGAGATTTACCACTCATTTAATGGTTAGAGCATGCATAATGTTAGAGAAGAACATTGGGTCGCTAACTAAAGCCATGATCCATGGTGGAAGTTTCAGTTTTGGACATATATCCTCAATCTCGTATGAGAACATTAATTGTTGCTACATGCTTATGCATTAAAGAGGAGTCCATTATCTGTTTTCTATGTTGTCCCGGTATGGATGTCTAAGTTGAGAATAATCAAAAGTGAGAAATCCAATGCGAGCTTTCTCCTTAGACCTTTGTACAGGCGGCATAGAGGTACTCCCTTTGTGACACTTGGTTAAAACATGTGTATTGCGATGACAATCCCGGTAATCCAAGCTAATTAGGACGAGGTGCGGGCACTATTAGTATACTATGCATGAGGCTTGCAACTTGTAAGATATAATTTACATGATACATATGCTTTATTACTACCGTTGACAAAATTGTTTCTTGTTTTCAAAACCAAAGCTCTAGCACAAATATAGCAATCAATGCTTCCCTCTGCGAAGGGCCTTTCTTTTACTTTTATGTTGAGTCAGTTCACCTATCTCTCTCCACCTCAAGAAGCAAACACTTGTGTGAACTGTGCATTGATTCCTACATACTTGCATATTGCACTTGTTATATTACTTTACATTGACAATATCCATGAGATATACATGTTATAAGTTGAAAGCAACCGCTGAAACTTAATCTTCCTTTGTGTTGCTTCAATACCTTTACTTTGATTTATTGCTTTATGAGTTAACTCTTATGCAAGACTTATTGATGCTTGTCTTGAAAGTACTATTCATGAAAAGTCTTTGCTTTATGATTCATTTGTTTACTCATGTCATTACCATTGTTTTGATCGCTGCATTCACTACATATGCCTACAATAGTATGATCAAGGTTATGATGGCATGTCACTCCAGAAATTATCTTTGTTATCGTTTACCCTGCCGGGACGAGCAGAACTAAGCTTAGGGATGCCGATACGTCTCCGACGTATCGATAATTTCTTATGTTCCATGCCACATTATTGATGATATCTACATGTTTTATGCATACTTTATGTCATATTTATGCATTTTCCGGCACTAACCTATTAACGAGATGCCGAAGAGCTAGTTGCTATTTTCTGCTGTTTTTGGTTTCAGAAATCCTAGTAAGGAAATATTCTCGGAATTGGACGAAATCAACGCCCAGGGGCCTATTTTGCCACGAAGCTTCCAGAAGACCGAAGAGAAGACGAAGTGGGGCCACGGGGCGCCGCCACACTAGGGCGGCGCGACCCAGGGGGCCCGCGCGGCCCTAGCGTGTGGGGCCCCCGTGACTCTCCCGACTCCGCCCTTCCGCCTACATATAGTCTTCGTCGCGAAACCCCCAGTACCGAGAGCCACGATACGGAAAACCTTCCTGAGACGCCGCCGCCGCCAATCCCATCTCGGGGGATTCAGGAGATCGCCTCCGGCACCCTGCCGGAGAGGGGAATCATCTCCCGGAGGACTCTTCACCGCCATGGTCGCCTCCGGAGTGATGAGTGAGTAGTTCACCCCTGGACTATGGGTCCATAGCAGTAGCTAGATGGTCGTCTTCTCCTTATGTGCTTCATTGTCGGATCTTGTGAGCTGCCTAACATGATCAAGATCATCTATCCGTAATGCTATATGTTGTGTTTGTTGGGATCCGATGGATAGAGAATATTATGTTATGTTGATTATCAATCTATTACCTATGTGTTGTTTATGATCTTGCATGCTCTCCGTTATTAGTAGAGGCTCGGCCAAGTTTTTACTCTTAACTCCAAGAGGGAGTATTTATGCTCGATAGTGGGTTAATGCCTCCATTAAATCTGGGACGCTGACGTGAAAGTTCTAAGGTTGTGGATGTGCTTGTTGCCATTAGGGATAAAACATTGATGCTATGTCTAAGGATGTAGTTGTTGATTACATTACGCACCATACTTAATGCAATTGTCTCGTTGTTTTGCAACTTAATATTGGAAGGGGTTCGGATGATAACCTCGAAGGTGGACTTTTTAGGCATAGATGCATGCTCGGATAGCGGTCTATGTACTTTGTCGTAATGCCCAATTAAATCTCACTATATTTATCATGACATGTATGTGCATTGTTATGCCCTCTCTATTTGTCAATTGCCGGACCGTAATTTGTTCACCCAACATGCTTTTATCTTATGGGAGAGACACCTCTAGTGAACTCGTGGACCCCGGTCCTATTCTTTACATCGCATACAATCTACCGCAATACTTGTTTTACTGTTTTCTCGCAAACAATCATCTTCCACACAATACGGTTAATCCTTTGTTACAGCAAGCCGGTGAGATTGACAACCTCACTGTTTCGTTGGGGCATAGTACTTTGGTTGTGTTGTGCAGGTTCCACGTTGGCGCCGGAATCCCTGGTGTTACGGCACACTACATCCCGCCGCCATCAACCTTCGACGTGCTTCTTGGCTCCTCCTGGTTCGATAAACCTTGGTTTCTTTCTGAGGGAAAACTTGCTACTGTACGCATCACACCTTCCTCTTGGGGTTCCCAACGGACGTGTCGACTGCACGCATCATACGCCAAGCAAAGTCATACCCCAGCATCCGGTTTTAAAACCATACCGCTAACTTGGCCGTTTGCTGTTTGGTGCCTTGACATGGTTGGCCCATTCAAAACTGCAAGGGGAAATATGACCCACATCTTGGTTATGGTGGATAAATTCACCAAATGGCTAGAAGTGAAACCTATTGCAAAATGTGATGGGCGCACTGCGGTGAAGTTCTTAAAAGATGTTATCCTGCGGTATGGCTACCCGCATAGCATTATCACTGACAATGGAACAAACTTTGCTCAAGGTGAGTTCAAAAGATTTTGTGAGGATAACAATATCCGGTTGGATTTGTGCTCAGTGGCACACCCACAAGGCAATGGCCAAGTTGAAAGAACAAATGCCTTGGTACTTTCCGGTATCAAACCAAGGCTCATCGAGGCGGTTGAAAAGTCACCGGGGTGTTGGCTCGATGAGCTACCATCAGTGCTGTGGAGCATAAGAACGACTCCAAACCGGTCTACCGGATACACTCCATTCTTTATGGTTTACGGAGCAGAAGCGGTCATACCAACCGACATTCTCCATGACTCACCAAGGGTGCAGCTCTATACCGAGCAAGAGGTAAAAGAAGCCAGAGAAAACGATGTGGACTTGCTAGAAGAAGCAAGAGAATTGGCATTGGCAAGAACAGCCATTTACCAGCAAAACCTCAGACGCTATCATAGCCGGAAGGTTAACCCGAGGATGTTCCGGGAAGGAGATCTGGTGTTACGCCTAGTGCAGCGCACTGAAGGCCGGCATAAGCTTTCACCCCCATGGGAGGGACCTTTCATTGTGAGAAAAGCTCTCCACAATGATGCCTATTACCTGATCGATGCACAGGAATGGAAAAAACGAAAGGCGGACAGATCCGGAGAGGAGACCAAGCGTCCGTGGAACGTAGCTCTGTTGCGTCCTTTCTACTCTTGAAGTGGTGGTGTAAGAAGTTCCTTTTTGTACCTTAATTGCTATGAATAAAAGATGTCGGGACCTCGAATGAATCTCGGGGACTACCCCTACTGAAATTGCATGCAATATGTTTATTTTTTCAGTTTACCGGTTGTTTGTTGAACATTTTTTTTCTTTCCGGTTTAGTAACGTGCTAAACCTACCGGAGTCTTTGACTCTGCTGCTGTCCGCAACCCGGCTTCATGGCAAGCAAGATAAACCGGTAGGAATTAAGCACGTGAACTACGAAAAGAGAGAGTGGGAACAAACAATCCGGAAAATTTTAACTAACCCCGGTTGTACCGGTTTTTTGTGAAAATTTCGAGTTATTTCTAAGTTCAAGAAAGTGCTTGCTTGGTAAAAGAACTTTGTGCCTCATACGCCAAAACACCCAGAGAAGGTAGGCAGAGCCAAAGCAAAAGAGCCAAGTGTGCATCGGATTGGATGCGGAAATAATTCCGGAATCTTTGCAGTGCAAGATAAAAGCAAAACAATGAGCAAAACGCTAAGTCAACAGACAAACATAAGTTAATAAGCTACCGGTATAACATACCGGCATAAATTGTTGTAGCACAACCAGCAGAACGGCTGAGTTTTATATTACATCATAAACCTCGGCATACCGGGGTAGAATTTGTTGAGCATTGTTTTGAAGTAAGCAGGGCAGGCAAACACATCACAGGAAGTATTTAAGCAGCAGGAGCTTCGGGAGGAGCAGCACCGGCCTCTGGAGCTTCCGGAGGCGCATCACCAGGTCCCGGCAGAGCATCGCCCGCTCCGGCATCCTCATCCTCCTCATCCTCTTCTTCTTCCTCATCGCTAAGGTAGTCCTTGACGTTGGGAGGAGGGGGAATGAAGGTGCGGACCGGGGCATACTCTGCGATCCGGTAGGCTCGATCCTGCCGCTTTGCGGTGAGGACCGGATCCTTGTCGGTGGGAGCATCCTCGCGCACGCCGTGGAGGGCGTCCAAGTCCAGGTCTTCATACCAGGAGCAGGCGACGCGTAGAGCCGCATCCGCTCCGGCACGAGCTGCTGAGCACTACCACTCGCGGATTCTCCGGCTGGCACCTTTCAGGCATTCGGAGGTAAGCGTCAGGTTTGCCGGCACCTCCTCCTCAGGCCACAGCACCTTGAAGAGATGGATCGCCACGTCGGGCAGGTCGGCGAGGTTTCGGTCCACCGCGCGCATGTGGGCGACCCGCGCAGAAAGTGCGACCAGGTGGTCATAAGGATCCCACGGCGCGTCCGGGTTCTTGAACTCCTGCTGAACCCGGCGCTCGGCCACCTTCTTCTGCGCATGCAGCTGCGAGTCCGGGAAGAGCCCTGCGAGGCAAAGAAAAGATAAGGACATGCTACCGGAAATAGAAGCTTATAAGCAAAAACCGGGGAAGAAAGAAGAAAAACTTACTGAGGGCAAGCGCGTCGGTTTGCATGACCAGTTGGTCATACTCCTTCTGCTCTGCCTCTAGGAGCGCGGCCCGATCCTCGGCTGCTCTCCGCGCCTTGGCTCCCTCCTCCAGCTCTGCCCGCAGCACCACGGTGGAGTTATTAGCATCCTCCAGGGCCTCGTTCAGCCTGGTCTCAGCTGTGGCTTTGGCGGCCTTCATCGCCTTATCGTGCTGGAGCCCGAGCTGGATAAGCTGGTCCTTCAGCCCCCTGGAAACAAGCTCCTGTGCGTCCAGAGCCTCGCGATGCTCCCGGATGAGCTGCTCCTTTTCACCTAGAGCTCGGAAAGGAAACGTTAACAAAACTACAACTGGTAAAATGAAGAGAGGCAAGTCAGCCGGAAAAGAAAGAATACCTTGGAGTGTAGCGAGCTGAGTGTTGAGGGCTTCGATGGAAGCTTCCGGGATAGCTGCTATGCAAAAAGGTTTATAAGTACTAGAAGAGAAAAGCTTCCGGTAAGAAGGTGCCGGAGGAAGCTCACCTTGGCACTTGCTGTGCGCTTCAGCAAGATCCCGGTGCTCCCAGAGTAGCTCCTCAAAGAGGTGCCTCCGGGCGTCAGCCGTGCTCTGATCAAGAAAAGTGTTAGAAAAAAGAAGCCGGTTGTTTGAGTTTCTACCTAAGCTTCGCGCCAAGAACTATGCTCTTAACCCGAAACTCGGGGACTGGCTATGCTGGTTTTTTGAGTTTCTACCTAAGTCTCGCGCTAAGAGCTATGTTCTTAACCCGAAACTCGGGGACTGGCTATGCTGGTTTTTTAAGTTTCTACCTAAGTTTCGCGCTAAGAGCTATGTTCTTAACCCGAAACTCGGGGACTGACTATGCCGGTTTTTTGAGTTTCTATCTAAGTTTCGCGCTAAGAGCTATGTTCTTAACCCGAAACTCGGGGACTGGCTATGCCGGTTTTTTGAGTTTTTATCTAAGTCTCGCGCTAAGAGCTATGTTCTTAACCCGAAACTCGGGGACTGGCTATGCCGGTTTTTTGAGTTTCTACCTAAGTTTCGCGCTAAGAGCTATGCTCTCAACACGAAACTCGGGGACTGGGAAGATATACATAATCCGGAAAGAATGAAACTGGCATGAGTTGAAAAATTGCAAAGGGTTTGGTATAACTTACCACCACGTTGTTGGTGGCATCGTGCCACGCGTTGTCAAGATCCTTCACCGCGCACCGCAGTCGCATGAAGTGCTCCTCCGTGCACCGGGGGCCAGCGGGGTCTAGCGCCGGAAGCCGGTCCTTCCCCAGGCCGCGCGTGGCTGCGGACACATCCGCTTGATTCCACTTCTCAGCGTATTGAAGCAAATGCCCCAGCTCGTGGCCTCCGCGCTTCAGCTCGGTGATCTGGCCCAGGATGCCGGAAGGCTTTTCTCCGGCCGCGGCAGCGGCGGGGCCGACATGCAGCACCAAGGACTGTGGGCCGGGGGATGAAGTGCCGGAAGTCGTAGCCTTCCCCTTGAAAGGTTCCGGCTTGAGGAACTTGATGATTTCTGGCGGCGGCATTGGCGTGGCCCCGCTTAGCTCGGTGTTAGGGGCTTCCGGCGGAGGCACGGGCGAAGTCTTGGGCGGCGAATGTGTGCCCTGGCCCGGGGTAGAACTTGCCGGCGCGGAAGAGTCCGGCACGGACTTAGCGGGGGAAGAGTTCTTCTTCTTCTTTCTTTTCAGGACGGGAGGAACCTGAGGTTTCGCCTGCCCGGCAGCTTCAGCGTCGGCGCCGATGTCGCTGGCGCCGGTGTCTTGTGTTTCTGGAGGGGGGACGAGGTCCTCCTCCACGCGGTGATCTGGAGGTGTAGGGGCCGCGCGCCCCGCACTTGAGGTGCCTCCCAGAGGGGAGGCAAAAGGGTTGCCGGTACCAGATGGTACCGGGCTTGAGTGAGGAGGAGGTGAGGTCCTTGCGGTTCCCTCAGAGCTCTCTGGCTTCGTGCCGCTGGCGCTCTTGGAGAGCTTGAGCGCAGGGATGAGCAAGAAAAAGAGAAAGAATCAAAAAGAGCAACCAAAAGGAAGAGTTTGTAAAACAAAGCAAACAGAGAAACAAAAGATTACCCGGAAGAGACTGGCATCGTTTTCCCTTTGTAGCGCCTCTTGCCTACTTCTTTCCCCCCAACGACTTCCATCCGGGAGCGTTTGGCGGGAGGGGCCTAGCTTGAGCCGGCATCAGGTGCCGGGGCCTTGTTCTTCTTGCCCTGAGGGATGAGCTTCTCCAGGAACTCTCGGCCAACCTCAGCCTGCAAAGGAGCCGCATGCTCATGAACCTGCGGTTGGGTGCCAGCTGAGGGAGCATCTACAGAGGAGAAATAACAATAAAGCATGAGAGACCGGAAGAGAAAGCTACCTCAAGCATAGTGACATCATCACTGGAACCGGGAGCTTCAGACGAGAAGTTACCGGGGCGCGAGGTGTGGGTGCGGCCCATCTTGAGGTCGATCCAATGAATGTAAGGGTCCGGGTCCACCTTATCCAGAGGCCGCTTCCGGCAAGGGCCTCGCTGCTCCGCTTTGATGCGAGGGAAGCGCTCTTTGGCCTGAAAACGAATTGAAAGTCAGTTAGCCACAACGTAAAAGTTACCGGTACAACAACCCGGATCGCATAATCTCTTACTTCGTCAGTTGGAGGGTTGGTGGAGCTGAGAGGCAGGAAGCCCCACTCCCAGTCATCCGGCATGGCAGTTTGGCAGATCTGCTTAGCCTTGAGGACTATGTCCTCCTTGCTTAGAGGGAGGCCGGTGATCTTGTTAGGATCGCCAGGGCCGTACATTTCGCTTATTTTATGAGCCCGACGCTTAAGAGCAAGCACCCGACGTGAGATGAAGGTGCGGATGATGTCGTCAGAGCAGATGTTTGTCTCTTTCCTCAGCTTCTCCATGAAGCGTACGATCCGGTTCGTCTCAATATGATTCGTCCCAGGAAAGTAGCCCCAATTGACCTTCGTGGGCGGCGCCGGATTGAAAGCCGGCAGATTGATGAGATCTGGGGCGCCGTTGTTCTTCACATAGAAGAAGGTCCCTTGCCATAACCGGCATGACTCGAGACCGGAGAATTTAAAGAAGGGGCTCCCTTGGCGGGAGCCGATAATGCAAGACCCGCATTGAACGGGGGGTTTGGGCTTAGGAATCTCCTTGCCCTGGATGGAGTTGATCCGAAGAGAAAATAAGCGAGCAAAAGTCTCGCGAGTGGGACGGAGGCCGATGTAGCCTTCCATGAAAGTAGCATAACAAGAAAGGTAAAAAACGGCATTGCCGGGAAGGTGGTGAGGCTGGAATTGGTAATAATCCAGAATTTGGCGGAAGAAATCAGAAGCAGGAAGGCCGAAGCCGCGCTCGAAGTGAGCGAGGAAGGCAACGAACTCACCGGGTTCGGGCACCGGTTTGATCTCGTCGCGGGGAAGCCGACAGGATACTCCTTCCGGTATCCTTCTAGACCGGTAGAGCCAGTCGATCTCGTGCTGCGTGACGTCGGAGCCTTTCCAGGCTCCGCGGGTGATACCGGATAGATCTACTCCGGGAGCTTGGCTAGAGCTGCCGGCCTCTTGATATTTGCCGGTATCGGCTTCCATCCGGGCAAGCTCAGCTGAGAGTCCGTCGGAAGCTTCACTCTGGTGGCTACGGGAGGATGACTCGGAAAGAAACTCTTCACTAGACATACGAATCTGAAAGACGCTGAACTCTACCCGAAAAAACTGATTTCCCAAGATCTACCCTTGCGCGAAGATCTACGAGTAAGAGGAAAAGCAAAAGAAAAGAGGAAGTAAATAACCTACCGGCCCAAGATCTGAAAAGCAAAGAAGAGAGAGGTAAATGCGCATCGGGCCTAACCTGAGGCGGCGGAGAAGCTGAAGGAGAAGGTCGCCGGTGGTGCGGCGAGCCCGTAGTCGCTGAGGAAGGCCGGCGACGAAGAAGAAGAGAAGAGGTCGCCGGAGAACGTGCGGTGCGGCGGCAGCAGGCGCACTGCGGTGAATCTCTGCACAGCGAGGCTTGGCGAGGCTCGGCGGAGTTGCGGCGGAGGTTCACCGGGCGGCGGAGCTCTAGCGACGAACGGAGGCAGCGAGGGCGCAAGAGGGCTAAAAGCTCTGAGTGCGCGAGGAAGTTGAGAATGCGAAGAAAGGAGGAAGAAGGAACCACTTCCCCTTATATAGGAAGAAGAAATAGTGGGCCGGCAACCGCTGGGCCGCGGCGGTTCACTTCGTGGGCCGCCACGTGGCGCGAGGATACACGCGCAGAAAATAAAATGCCACAGGGAGGCCGCACGGATCCGGAACGGCAGCGGGGATCCGGTGCGGCGCCATAAGTGCTGGCGCAGAAGCCGAAGGGAAGTGACCCCTGACACTGGCGCGTCAGGTACAGTGCGCATGTCACTGACAGGCACTGTACCCGAGAAATTCTCGACTTCGCCGAGGAGGAATTTAATGTCAATGATACCGGAAGATAAGATACCGGAAAATACCTTGCAAAGAGAGAAATATGTGAGTCCAGCAAAGATGCCGAGAGATCTAAACTGACCACCGGAAAGATTAAACCGGTACCTTAAGATATGGGAACCTGGCATGGTCCGTTGGATAAAATCCACCGGACTATACCAGCTTCGGGGACTAATGTTGGGGGGATGACCCCCGGTATGCCAAAGGCATACCAAACCGGATGGTTTGAGCCATCAAGATACCGGTTTAATGTTTATACCGGAGCACGAAGTTAAGTGTTTGGCTAAGTAAAGCTAAGCCGGTATCCCCAAGAGGGGTATACCGGAACCGGATAAAGAAGACACCGGGCTACCGGTAAGAAGTGCATTGTAGCACGTCGGCAAGACTGGTCAAAGATTCTCTCCAGAGCTAGAGGACAAGGATGAGCTAAGCAAAGTAGCTTTAAACGAAGCCGTGACGATAAAGAAGAGGATGACGCTGGAAGTATCCGGAGGACGTCAGCCTCCCTGATTAAAGAAGACCCCGGCGTCATTTATGATTAAAGTAACTTTGTAAAGTAGTTTGTCTAGTCAAAGATGCCATTAGGGTTTCTTCCCCTGTAAGCCACCCTCTCCCCTATATAAGGAGAGGGGGCACACCCGTACGCGGGACAGACGATCGATCTAGAGAGAACCTTGTAAACACAAACCTGTAACCTGTTGAGATCAATGAAGAGAAAGATCTAGAGCAGAGTTCTTCCTTGTGTCTTTCTTCTTCTTCCTCTGGCTTTGGCTAAGTTCCTGAGGAAAGCATCCGGAAGTTCATCCTATCTAATCAAAAACCCTCCCCCGAATCCTCTAGCGCCCATTCGGCCCCAACTTAAGCCATCCTATGGCATCTGTCTGTTCACCACGACGACAAATAACTTCAGAGATATGACAATCATAAAAATCTAAACCATTATGATCTAAAGCAATGGGATCATTGTCCCCAATATTTTGAAAAATTTCAGCAATTTTATCACAAACAGTTTCAGCAGTTTTAGCAGTTTTAGCAGTTTCAGACAATTTTGCACGCTTTGCACTATGAGTAGAAACATTGCCAACACCAATTCTTTTATCATTGATAGTAGGAGGTTTAGCAACATGTGAAGCATCAACATTACTAGTGGTGGTAAAAGTCCAAACTTTAGCTACATTATTCTCTTTAGCTAGTTTTTCTTCTCTTTCCCACTTAGCATGGAATTCAGCCATCAATCTAATATTTTCATTAATCCGAACATGGATAGCGTTTGCTGTAGCAAATGACTTAATATCTTCAGTTTCATTAGGCATAACTTCAATTTTAAAAGATCAACATCAGCAGCAAGACTATCAACTTTAGAAGCAAGAACATCAATTTTACCAAGCTTTTCTTCAACAGATTTGTTAAAAGCAGTTTGTGTACTAATAAATTCTTTAAGCATGACTTCAAGACCAGAGCGTACACTCCTACTATTGTTGTAAGAATTACCATAAGAATTACCATAACCATTACCATTATTAGAAGGATATGACCTATAGTTGTTACCAGAATTATTCCTATAAGCATTGTTGTTGAAATTATTACTTTTAATGAAGTTCACATCAACATGCTCTTCTTGAGCAACCAATGAAGCTAAATGAACATTTTTAGGATCAACATTAGATCTACCATTAACAAGCATAGACATAATAACATCGATCTTATCACTCAAGGAGGAGGTTTCTTCAACAGAATTTACCTTCTTACATTGTGGAGTCCTTTCAGTGTGCCATTCAGAGTAATTGATCATCATATCATCAAGAAGCTTTGTTGCCGCCCCCAAAGTGATGGACATAAAAGTACCTCCACCAGCTGAATCCAATAGGTTCCTCGAAGAAAAATTCAATCCTGCATAGAAGGTTTGGATGATCATCCAAGTAGTCAGTCCATGGGTAGGGCAATTCTTTACCAAAGATTTCATTCTTTCCCATGCTTGGGCAACATGTTCATTATCCAATTGCTTAAAATTCATTATGCTACTTCTCAAAGATATAATTTTAGCGGGAGGATAATATTTACCAATGAAAGCATCTTTACATTTAGTCCATGAATCAATACTATTTTTAGGCAAAGATAGCAACCAATCTTTAGCTCTTCCTCTTAAGGAGAAAGGAAACAATTTCAATTTTATAATGTCACCATCTACATCCTTATACTTTTGCATTTCACAAAGTTCAACAAAATTATTAAGATGGGCAGCAACATCATCAGAACTAACACCAGAAAATTGCTCTCTCATAACAAGATTTAGTAAAGCAGGTTTAATTTCATAAAATTCTGCTGTAGTAGCAGGTGGAGCAATAGGTGTGCATAGAAAATCATTATTATTTGTGCTAGTCAAGTCACACAACTTAGTATTCTCAGGAGTACCCATTTTAGCAGTAGTAAATAAAGCAAACAAAATAAAGTAAATGGAAGTAACTAATTTTTTTTGTGTTTTTGATATAAAGAACGCAAGCAAGACAGTAAATAAAATAAAGCAAGTAACTATTTTTTTGTATTTTTGATATAGAGAAAGCAAACAAAGCAGTAAATAAAGTAAAGTAAAGCAAGACAAAAACAAAGTAAAGAGATTGGATGTGGGAGACTCCCCTTGCAGCGTGTCTTGATCTCCCCGGCAACAGCACCAGAAAAATTGCTTGATGGCGCGTGAGACACACGTCTGTTGGGAACCCCAAGAGGAAGGTCTGATGCGTACAGCAGCAAGTTTTCCCTCAGTAAGAAACCAAGGTTATCGAAACAGTAGGAGATGAAGGCCACGTGAAGGTTGTTGGCGGAGGAGTGTAGTGCGGCGCAACACCAGGGATTCCGGCGCCAACGTGGAACCTGCACAACACAATCAAAATACTTTGCCCCAACTTAACAGTGAGGTTTTCAATCTCACCGACTTGCTGTAAACAAAGGATTAAACGTATGGTGTGGAAAATGATGTTTGTTTGCGAAGAACAACAGAGAACAGAGTTTGCAGTAGATTGTTCAGATGTAAAAGAATGGACCGGGGTCCACAGTTCACTAGTGGTGTCTCTCCAATAAGAAATAGCATGTTGGGTGAACAAATTACAGTTGGGCAATTGACAAATAGAGAGGGCATAACAATGCACATACATATCACGATGACTACTATGAGATTTAATCGGGGCATTACGACAAAGTACATAGACCGCTATCCAAGCATGCATCTATGCCTAAAAAGTCCACCTTCGGGTTAGCATCCGCACCCTTCCAAGTATTAAGTTGCAAACAACGGACAATTGCATTAAGTATGGTGCATAATGTAATCAACACAAATATCCTTAGACAAAGCATTGATGTTTTATCCCTAGTGGCAACAACACATCCACAACCTTAGAACTTTCTATCACTCGTCCCGGATTCAATGGAGGCATGAACCCACTATCGAGCATAAATACTCCCTCTTGGAGTCACAAGTATCAACTTGGCCGAGCCTCTACTAGCAACGGAGAGCATGCAAGAACATAAACAACACATATATGATAGATCAATAATCAACTTGACATTGTATTCCATATTCATCGGATCCCAACAAACACAACATGTAGCATTACAAATAGACGATCTTGATCATGATAGGCAGCTCACAAGATCTAACATGATAGCACAAGAGGAGAAGACAACCATCTAGCTACTGCTATGGACCCATAGTCCAAGGATGAACTACTCACACATCAGTCCGGAGGCGATCATGGTGATGTAGAGTCCTTCGGGAGATGATTCCCCTCTCCGGCAGGGTGCCGGAGGCGATATCCTGAATCCCCCGAGATGGGATTGGCGGCGGCGGCGTCTCTGGAACTTTTTCCGTATCGTGGCTCTCGGTCATAGGGTTTTCGCGACGGAGAGTATAAGTAGGCGGAAGGGCAGAGTCGGGAGAGGCACAGGGGCCCCACACCATAGGGCGGCGCGGGACCCCCTTGGTCGTGCGGCCCTGTGGTGGCGGCGCCTCGTGGCCCCACTTCGTATCCTCTTCGGTCTTCTGGAAGCTCCGTGGAAAAATAAGAGCCTGGGCGTTCGTTTTGTCCAATTCCGAGAATATTTCCTGTGTAGGATTTCTGAAACCAAAAATAGCACACAACAGGAACTGGCACTTCAGCATCTTGTTAATAGGTTAGTGCCGGAAAATGCTTATAAATGATGTAAAGTGTGTATAAAACATGTGAGTATTGTCATAAAACTATCATGGAACATAAGAAATTATAGATACGTTTGAGACGTATCAACAGGCCACTGGCAGAAGCCGCAACCAGCCTCCCGCAGCTGCAGCGTGGCCGGCTCGTTGTCGGCGACGAACTCAGCGAACTTGTGCAGCAGCCTCTGGATGCCGAGTGGGTCGCCATTGAGGACGACGATGAACTCGAACTCCCACTCCCCTCGGAAGACGACGATGACCGCGCGGGCCTTGCTGCTCCAACACGGCCACGCCTCCGCGGTCGCGACCTCGGCCTCTACCATCGATGGAATGCCCCTCGACTCTTGAGATGGTGGCGGCTAGGATTAGGGAGAGAGGCGCTAGGATTTGTGTGCGAGGAACGATGCGAGATCGCCCCTTTTTATAGGCCGAAGGGAGGCGAGGGAGCGGTGGTGCGCATTAACGCGGCACGGAGAGCTAGGCGCGACGAGACGTGTCGCTGCGCCTATTTGGAAACTGAACCGTCGCTACACGCTAATAACTTTTGTCGTAATGTAGGCGAAGGTTGGGCGTCGTTCGTGTGTCAATGACGCGTCAGGCCCCGCCACTCACTGTATTGGACTGCTGGGTGGAAGGAGGCTTTGGGACGCGTGACTGGGGATAGAAATATGTCCGGCGTGCCCCAAAAACCTTTAAGGAAAGCAGCTGGAGATGCTCTAAGCGGCTGTGAAGCGCGAACAACGACGTCAGAGCTTTGGCGCCGAAAGCTGGAAAAGGCCACGCTTGCTCATGCATGTCGCGCCATGTGCCGAGCTTTTCCTCGGTGAAGCGCCACGTACGCTAGCATCATAGAAAAACCTGTAAACCTAGCACCCTTGGCACATACTCCCTCCGTCCTTAAATAAGTGGACATCTAGCTCTTAACTTTATCCAAAAAAAGGTGTACTTATATTTTTCCTAATGCTCTTTAATTGCTTCTCTCTTATCGCACGAAAATCAAACTCAATAATATTGTGTATATGTTTTCCTTGTTTTCTACATGCACTTAGACTAGCTACAATGGGAGTATCATAGGTAGTATTATGCATGCCATGTAGGCAAAAAACTTTGGGATTTCTATTTTCGTGCCCTCAGGTCCTTAGTTGTACTCAGTTTTCCCCAGCCCCTTAGTTTTTCCTCAGTTTTCCCCTCCTGTAGTTTGAAACACTCACAAGTGCTGGAACGGCCGGTAGCCGTCGGGTCGAAGGCCTTGATCGTTAGTCTGACCGGGTGGGGCTGCACAGGGGCAGCTCCTCCCTGACCGTCTCGTGCTGACGGGTAGAGTCAGGAGACACGTCGGAGCAGCCATCCATCTATCGCTGACGTGTGGGCCGTTTTATTTCATGATTTTATAGGTGGTGCCGCCAATGACAAATGGGGCCGCTCTATAGGGCTGCCGCAGCCAATGACCAGTGGGGTCGTCTATTTTTCAGGAAAAGACATATATTGCCGCTCTGTGGGGCTGCCTCAGCCAATGACCAGTGGGGTCGTCTATTTATTTTTAGAAAATCATATATTGCCGCTCTGTGGGGCCTCCGCAGCCAATGACTAGTGGGATCGTCTATTTTTCAGGAAAAGACATATATTGCCGCTCTGTGGGGCTGCCGCAGCCAATGACCAGTGGGGTCGTCTATTTATTTATCATATATTGCCGCTCTGTGGGGCCTCCGCAGCCAATGACCAGTGGGGTCGTCTATTTTTCAGGAAAAGACATATATTGCCGCTCTGTGGGGCTGCCGTAGCCAATGACCAGTGGGGTCGTCTATTTAATTTTTCTTAAGCTAGACCCATCAGGTGACTATTTTCGCAGCTTAATCTAAAGTGAATTTTATGCTAAACATGCTGGAACCTAATGTTGTGTATCTCATTAGTCACCGGAGAACCGCTGGCAGCTCATTCCCCACCCTCGGACGGAGCAGCCATCGCCGGTGCCTCGTCGCGCCGCCGGCTCTGTCCCCCAGCGGCGTCGGACGGACTGCAGTGGTGCACGTCAACCACGGCTCCAACACTTGTTTCGTCCGCACACATTATACCCACCGCAGGAAAGTCCGCCGCAAGCAGATCCGCCGCCCACGACGACCGGGATTTGTTCCACCGCTTGGTAAGACCTCTGCTTCTGCCTCCACCGCCCCCTAATCGATTCGGTTCCCGTAATTTATTGGAGTTTGCAGGTGCGAAATAGTCCTCAATGTCTGGTCGTAGCGGGTACACCGGCGAGGGTGGGTATTCGATCATGTCGTGGCCACGTTCCACTTCTCCTACCTCGTCGGAAGTGCAGGTATCTAGCTTATGCTCTCTGTACTACCGTTTAATTTGAAGAGCCGCCATTGCCTGTTGGAGTGATTTCAGTTGTTCTTTTTTCCATTATTGTTAAAGTTAGCCAGGCAAGCCGCTGATCCATGGTATATTGCATACCAAGATGAATCAACCCAGTGGTGTAGCCAGAGGATGGATTTGGAGGAGAAGGTGGCCAATTTAGGTGATGAATTGGCCCGTAAAAACCTGATGATATTCGAGCTGAAGCGTACTGTGGAGGAAGAAAAGAAGAATTCAGAGCTTATTCGCAAGGAGAAGTTGAGAGTTGAGATAGATCTTGATGTATTTGATCAAGTGGTAGAAAATCTAGAACATGAACTTCAAGTGCTGGGAGAGGAGAAAAGTAGATTCATCTAGGTAGTTTTATTAGTTGTCATCCCTGTCCTAGCAGTTATGTGGTTGTGGTAGACGATTTAGATAGTATAGAATTGTTATTCAGTAGATGGCTCTAACCACTGTATTTTGGTGTGGCTCTAACCACTGTATTTTGGCGTACAATTTCCTAGTTGTGCTAAGTAATGCGCGCGATGATTTTAGCATGTACCAGCCTCTCGGATTAAATACATATCAAGTTGGGTGATACGTCTCCAACGTATCTATAATTTCTGATGTTCCATGCTTGTTTTATGACAATACCGACATGTTTTGTTCACACTTTATGTCATTATTATGCGTTTTCCGGAACTAACCTATTGACGAGATGCCGAAAGGCCGGTTCTGTTGTTTTCTGCTGTTTTTGGTTCCAGAAAGGCTGTCCGGGCAATATTCTCGGAATTGGACGAAATCAACGCCCAGGTTCCTATTTTGCCCGGAAGCATCCAGAACACCCGAGAGCCGCCAGAGAGGGGGCACAGGCCCCCGGACCATAGGCCGGCGCGGCCCGGGGGTGGCCCGCGCCCCCTATGGTGTCGTCGCCCCGTTGACCTTCGACGCCGCCTCTTCGCCTATATAAAGCCCCTCGACCTAAAACCTCGACACGGAAAAGCCACGGTACGAGAAACCTTCCGGAGCCGCCGCCATCGCGAAGCCAAGATCCGGGGGACGAGAGTCTCTGTTCCGGCACGCCGCCGGGACGGGGAAGTGCCCTCGGAAGGCTTCTCCATCAACACCACCACCATCTTCATCAATGCTGCTGTCTCCCATGAGGAGGGAGTAGTTCTCCATCGAGGCTCGGGGCTGTACCGGTAGCTATGTGGTTAATCTCTCTCCTATGTGCTTCAATACAATAATCTCATGAGCTGCCTTACATGATTGAGATTCATATGATGATGCTTGTAATCTAGATGTCATTATGCTAGTCAAGTGGGTTTTACTTATGTGATCTCCGGAGACTCCTTGTCCCACGTGTGTAAAGGTGACGAGTGTGTGCACCATGTGGGTCTCTTAGGCTATATTTCACAGAATACTTATTCACTGTTATGAATGGCATAGTGAAGTGCTTATTTATATCCCTTTATGATTGGAATGTGTTTTGTATCACAATTTATCCATATGCTACTCTAGTGATGTTATTAAAGTAGTTTATTCCTCCTGCACGGTGTAATGGTGACGAGTGTGTGCATCCGTGTTAGTACTTGGCATAGGCTATGATTATGATCTCTTGTAGATTATGAAGTTAACTATTGCTATGATGATATTGATGTGATCTATTCCTCCTACATAGTGTGAAGGTGACAGTGTGCATGCTATGTTAGTACTTGGTTTAGTTGTGTTGATCTGTCATGCACTCTAAGGTTATTTAAATATGAACATTGAATATTGTGGAGCTTGTTAACTCCGGCATTGAGGGTTCGTGTAATCCTACGCAATTAGTGGTGTTCATCATCCAACAAGAGAGTGTAGAGTATGCATTTATCTATTCTGTTATGTGATCAAAGTTGAGAGTGTCCACTAGTGAAAGTCTAATCCCTAGGCCTTGTTCCTAAATACTGCTATCGCTGCTTGTTTACTGTTTTACTGCGTTACTACTGCTCCGTTACTAGTGCTCATATATATTCATACCACCTGTATTTCACTATCTCTTCGCCGAACTAGTGCACCTATTAGGTGTGTTGGGGACACAAGAGACTTCTTGCTTTGTGGCTGCAGGGTTGCATGAGAGGGATATCTTTGACCTCTTCCTCCCCGAGATCGATAAACCTTGGGTGATCCACTTAAGGGAAACTTGTTGCTGTTCTACAAACCTCTCGCTCTTGGAGGCCCAACACTCGTCTACAAGAATAGAAGCTCCCGTAGACATCAAGCTATTTTCACGGCGCCGTTGCCGGGGAGGAAAGGTAAAAGGTACTCACACTCCGGATCTCGGCTACTAAGCTATTTTCGCCGTTGTAAGTACTCGAAGCTATTTCCTTTAGATCCTGCAATTGCATCTTTTTGTTTCTTGTTTACACTAGTTTGGCATAATGGACAACAATGAGCTTCTTATTCTATTTCCTGATTTAAGACATGGATGGTTTGATGCGAATTAAAAAACCTATGGAACATATTAGTATGAACGCTTTGAACACCATTGTTGATAATGATATAGAAAGTTCTAAGCTTGGGGAAGCTGGTTTTCATGATCTTTTTAGTCCCTCAAGCATTGAGGAGAAAATTTTCTTTGATGATACTTTGCCTCCCATATATGATGATTATAATGATAGTGGTCTTTTGGTGCCACCTACTATGGAGAGTAAATTTTTTTGTGATTATACTATGCCTCCTACACTTGATGAGAATAATAATGATAGCTACTTTGTTGAATTTGCTCCCACTATTACTAATAAAATTGATTATGCTTATGTGGAGAGTAATAATTTTATGCATGAGACTCATGATAAGAATGTTTTATTTGATAGTTATATTGTTGAGTTTGCTCATGATGCTACTGAAAGTTATTATGAGAGAGGAAAATATGGTTGTAGAAATTTTCATGTTACTAAAATGTCTCTCTATGTGCTGAAATTTTTGAAGCTACACTTGTTTTATCTTCCTATGCTTGTTACTTTGCTCTTCATGAACTTGTTTATTTACAAGATTCCTATGCATAGGAAGCATGTTAGACTTAAATGTGTTTTGAATTTTCCTCTTGATGCTCTCTTTTGCTTCAACTACTATTTCTTGCGAGTGCATCATTAAAACTGCTGAGCCATCTTAACGGCTATAAAGAAAGAACTTCTTGGGAGATAACCCATGTGTTATTTTGCTACAGTACTTTGTTTTATATTTGTGTCTTGGAAGTTGTTTACTACTGTAGCAACCTCTCCTTATCTTAGTTTTGTGTTTTGTTGTGCCAAGTAAAGTCTTTGATAGTAAAGTGAATACTAGATTTGGATTACTGCGCAGTTACAGATTTCTTTGCTATCACGAATTTCTACCTGCCTCCCTGTAGGTAGCTCAGAAAAATATGCCAATTTACGTACGTGATCCTCAGATATGTACGCAACTTTCATTCAATTTGGGAATTTTCATTTGAGCAAGTCTGGTGCCTCAATAAAATCCATCTTTACGGACTGTTCTGTTTTGACAGATTCTGCCTTTTATTTCGCATTGCCTCTTTTGCTATGTTGGATGAATTTCTTTGATCCATTAATGTCCAGTAGCTTTATGCAATGTCAAGAAGTGTTAAGAATGATTGTGTCACCTCTGAACATGTTAATTTTTATTGAGCACTAACCCTCTAATGAGTTGTTTCGAGTTTGGTGTGGAGGAAGTTTTCAAGGGTCAAGAGAGGAGGATGATATACTATGATCAAGAAGAGTGAAGAGTCTAAGCTTGGGGATGCCCCCGTGGTTCATCCCTGCATATTTCAAGAAGACTCAAGTATCTAAGCTTGGGAATGCCCAAGGCATCCCCTTCTTCATCGACAACTTATCAGGTCACTTCTCTTGAAACTATATTTTTATTCGGTCACATCTTATGTAATTTACTTGGAGCGTCTGTTTGTTTTTGTTTTTGTTTTTTGTTTGAATAAATGCTTGTGTGGGAGAGAGACACGCTCCGCTGGTTCGTATGAACACATGTGTTCTTAGCTTTTAATTTTCTTGGCGAAGGTTGAAACTGCTTCGTTAATTGTTATATGGTTGGAAACGGGAAATGCTACATGTAGTAACTGGTATGATGTCTTGAATAACTTGATACTTGGCAATTGTTGTGCTCATGTTTAAGCTCTTGCATCATATACTTTGCACCTATTAGTGAAGAAATACATAGAGCTTGTTAAAATTTGGTTTGCATGAGTGGTTCTCTAGAGTCTAGATATTTTCTAGTGAGGTGTTTGAACAACAGGGAAGACAATGTATAGTCTTATAATGCTTGTAATATGTCTTTTATGTAAGTTTTGATGTACTAGTTTATGCTTGTGTTTGCTTCAAACAACCTTGCTAGCCTAAGCCTTGTATCGAGAGGGAGTACTTCTCATGCATCCAAAATTCTTGAGCCAACCACTATGCCATTTGTGTCCACCATACCTACCTACTACATTGTATTTCTCCGCCATTCCAAAGTAAATTGCTTGAAGTGCTACCTTTAAATTTCTATCCTCTACCTTTACAATATATAGCTCATGGGACAAATAGCTTAAAAACTATTGTGGTATTGAATATGTACTTATGCATTTTATTTCTTATAAGTTGCTTGTTGTGCGATAACCATGTTCCTGGGGACGCCATCAACTACTCTTTGTTGAAAATCATGTGAGTTGCTATGCATGTTCGTCTTGTCTGAAGTAAGGGCGATCTACCACTTTATGGTTAGAGCGTGCATATTGTTAGAGAAAAGCATTGGGCCGCTAACTAAAGCCATGATCCATGGTGGAAGTTTCAGTTTTGGACATATATCCTCAATCTCATATGAGAAAATTAATTGTTGCTACACGCTTATGCATAAAAGAGGAGTCCATTATCTGTTGTCTATGTTGTCCCGGTATGGATGTCTAAGTTGAGAATAATCAATAGCGAGAAATCCAATGCGAGCTTTCTCCTTAGACCTTTGTACAGGCGGCATAGAGGTACCCCTTTGTGACACTTGGTTAAAACATGTGCATTGCGATAATCCCGGTAGTCCAAGCTAATTAGGACAAGGTGCGGGCACTATTAGTATACTATGCATGAGGCTTGCAACTTGTAGGATATAATTTACATGATACATATGCTTTATTACTACCGTTGACAAAATTGTTTCTTGCTTTCAAAACCAAAGCTCTAGCACAAATATAGCAATCAATGCTTCCTCTGCGAAGGGCCATTCTTTTACTTTTATGTTGAGTCAGTTTACCCATTTCTCTCTATCTTAGAAGCAAACACTTGTGATTAATCGTGCATTGATTCTTACATACTTGCATATTATACTTGTTATATTGCTTTGCATTGACAATTATCCATGAGATATACATGTTACAAGTTGAAAGCAACCGCTGAAACTTAATCTTCCATTGTGTTGCTTCAATGTCTTTACTTTGAATTTATTGCTTTATGAGTTAACTCTTATGCAAGACTTATTGATGCCTGTCTTGAAAGTACTATTCATGAAAAGTCTTTGCTATATGATTCAATTGTTTACTCATTGCATTAACATTGCTTCGAATCGCTGCATTCATCTCATATGCTTTACAATAGTATGATTAAGATTATGTTGGTAGCATGTCACTTCAGAAATTATCTTTTATCGTTTACCTACTCGAGGACGAGTAGGAACTAAGCTTGGGGATGCTGATACGTCTCCAACGTATCTATAATTTCTGATGTTCCATGCTTGTTTTATGACAATACCGACATGTTTTGTTCACACTTTATGTCATTATTATGCGTTTTCCGGAACTAACCTATTGACGAGATGCCGAAAGGCCAGTTGCTGTTTTCTGCTGTTTTTGGTTCCAGAAAGGCTGTTCGGGCAATATTCTCGGAATTGGACGAAATCAACGCCCAGGTTCCTATTTTGCCCGGAAGCATCCAGAACACCCGAGAGCCGCCAGAGAGGGGGCACAGGCCCACCAGACCATAGGCCGGTGCGGCCTGGGGGTGGCCCGCGCCCCCCTATGGTGTCGTCGCCCCGTTGACCTTCTGACGCCGCCTCTTCGCCTATATAAAGCCCCTCGACCTAAAACCTCGACACGGAAAAGCCACGGTACGAGAAACCTTCCAGAGCCGCCGCCATCGCGAAGCCAAGATCTGGGGGACAGGAGTCTCTGTTCCGGCACGCCGCCGGGACGAAGAAGTGCCCCCGGAAGGCTTCTCCATCAACACCACCGCCATCTTCATCAACGCTGTTGTCTCCCATGAGGAGGGAGTAGTTCTCCATCGAGGCTCGGGGCTGTACCGGTAGCTATGTGGTTAATCTCTCTCCTATGTGCTTCAATACAATAATCTCATGAGCTGCCTTACATGATTGAGATTCATATGATGATGCTTGTAATCTAGATGTCATTATGCTAGTCAAGTGGGTTTTACTTATGTGATCTCCGGAGACTCCTTGTCCCACGTGTGTAAAGGTGACAGTGTGTGCACCGTGTGGGTCTCTTAGGCTATATTTCACGAATACTTATTCACTGTTATGAATGGCATAGTGAAGTGCTTATTTATATCCCTTTATGATTGGAATGTGTTTTGTATCACAATTTATCCATGTGCTACTCTAGTGATGTTATTAAAGTAGTTTATTCCTCCTGCACGGTGTAATGGTGACAGTGTGTGCATCCGTGTTAGTACTTGGCATAGGCTATGATTATGATCTCTTGTAGATTATGAAGTTAACTATTGCTATGATGGTATTGATGTGATCTATTCCTCCTACATAGTGTGAAGGTGACGAGTGTGCATGCTATGTTAGTACTTGGTTTAGTTGTGTTGATCTGTCATGCACTCTAAGGTTATTTAAATATGAACATTGAATATTGTGGAGCTTGTTAACTCCGGCATTGAGGGTTCGTGTAATCCTACGCAATTAGTGGTGTTCATCATCGAACAAGAGAGTGTAGAGTATGCATTTATCTATTCTGTTATGTGATCAAAGTTGAGAGTGTCCACTAGTGAAAGTCTAATCCCTAGGCCTTGTTCCTAAATACTGCTATCGCTGCTTGTTTACTGTTTTACTGCGTTACTACTGCTCCGTTACTACTGCTCATATATATTCATACCACCTGTATTTCACTATCTCTTCGCCGAACTAGTGCACCTATTAGGTGTGTTGGGGACACAAGAGACTTCTTGCTTTGTGGTTGCAGGGTTGCATGAGAGGGATATCTTTGACCTCTTCCTCCCTGAGATTGATAAACCTTGGGTGATCCACTTAAGGGAAACTTGCTGCTGTTCTACAAACCTCTGCTCTTGGAGGCCCAACACTGTCTACAAGAATAGAAGCTCCCGTAGACATCATTGGGATAGAATTCAAATCATACATACGGATGTACATGCACACATCAAGAACATGGAGAAGCTTTTTTTAAGACGGAGGTAGTAGATCGAACAATTTTACCCCAATTGAAATTGAAAAATACAAATTTATCATAATTTATCCCAATTTGCATCGTCGAACACGGCCGCACAGCGATGGGCAAGAAGGGCCGGGACGACGGGCGGCTGAGGGGTGGTCATCTGCGCCATCCGCCGTTGAAGCGATGTTGTAGGCGATGGCTTCAATGTTCGTGGCATCGATGACCACTGTCGGCACCGCCGCTGTCTTGGTGTACTTCATCAGCGACGGATCTGCGGAGGGCTAGATCGGCGGCTTCGCAGCGCGGTTGTAGACGATGGCTTCAATCGTCTTGGCATCGATTCGCACTCTCGGCACCGGAAGAGAGACATCAACAGGCTCCAACATTGAAGGCTGGATCTGCGCCATCGAAGCGATGTTGTAGGTGATGGCTTCAATGTTCGTGGCATCGATGACCACTGTCGGCACGGTCACCGTCTTGGTGTCCTTCATCAGCAACGGATCTGAGGAGGGCAACGTAAGTGAGACATCAACAGGCTCCGACATTGAAGGCTGGATCTGCACCGTCGAAGCGATGTTGTAGGCGATGGCTTCAATGATCTTGCCATCGATGACCACTGTCGGCACGGCCGCCGTCTTGGTGTTCTTCATCATCAACAGATCTGAGAAGAGAAACGAAAGTGAGACAGAGAGAGACATTTCAACTATTTCTGAGGGTTAGATCCTCACCGGCACTCTTAGATCCACGCCGCCGCACGCCGCCGCACGCACGGTTAGATCCGCGCCGCCGCGACCGCCGGAGTAAGAGAGGAAATAGGAGAGAGGAAGATGCGACTGGAATATGCGTCTGCCAGGGTTGGTAGGTATGTGCTCTGCTCTTCTCTCCGTATGCTTCCATCGTGGTAGAGAGATATACAGGTCGTCCGATCATAAAAGATCGAACGGTGCAAGCGTTCGTTGAGCTTTCAACTAACCAAGATCCGTGTGACATACATCTCGACCAATCAGAGATCAGCCAGTGAGTACAAGTGAGGAAAACTGAGTAGAACTAAGAGGGGGAAAAGTGAGGAAATGTTTATCGGAAGGGCAAAACTGAGTACGACTGAGTAAAACAAGTGGTCCCAGAGGGGGGAAACTGAGTAACACTAAGTAAAACAGGGGCACCTAAATAATAAATGGACTAAGGGAAATTGAAGTTTTTGGCATAAAAATTGCAAAATTGTGTTATTTGAACAGTATAGTACATTTTGGCCGACGTGATATTGTTTGCAAGTCAAAGATACACAAGTGTGACGAATTTGGACTCATTTGGACAAAGTATGTAAGCATAGTGGGTATTTGGGAGGTGTCTTGAGTAGAAAGCCCTGCATTTTCATAGCTAGTAGCTCATGGACTAGGAAGTGGTTTTGAAGTTTCTGGCATAAAAACTTCATATCTCTATATTTCCTTTTCCATTATTATTTCTCTAGGTTGTAGGTAACATAACAAGACTCCATGGGAAGGTTCCACCATGTTCAAGGGATCCCTGCACCCTAAAACCCTAAAACCCTAAACCCTAAAACCCTAAAACCCTAAACCCTAGAGAAAATGATAAATGTGGCTTAACACATACATTCAAGGGATCCCTACATTCAAATTGTTCAATACAAAGGGAACCGCAATACAAATTATTCATACAAATTCAAATTGTTCAATACAAAGGGGTCCCCAATACAAAGGGGGATCATACAAATTCAAATTGTTCAATACAAAGGGATCCCCAATACAAAGGGATCATACAAATTCAAATTGTTCATACAAATTCAAATTAGTCATTCAGAATAAAATCTTTCTCTTGCTCCTGGTGTGATTCGCTGGGGCCACCACCTTACTCCGGGTAACCCTACCAGGGATATTACCGGTTTCTATCTTCCTTTTGCCCTCTTTCTTGTTCTTCTTCTTCTGCGAAGCTTGTGCTTTTTCTTCTGCAATCTGCTATTCTAAGTTAGCACTCAGCTGGGCCCTATTAAATTCAAGGCAATCTCTCTCATAATGTTCCCTCTCCTCTAGACTCATCGGTTCAAGCAGCTCTCGATCCATCGGTTCAATTTCCTCATGCTGAATTGTTGCTTCAATCTCCTCATGCTGAATTGCTGCTTAAATCTCCTCATGCTGAATTGCTGCTTCAATCTCCTCATGCTGAATTGCTGCTTCAATCTCCTCATGCTGAATTGCTGCTTCAATCTCCTCATGCTGAATCGCTGCTTCAATCTCCTCATGTTGAAGCGCTGCTTCATTCTCCTCTGCATTTGCTGCTCCCGCCTGATCTTCCATTCCAAGAGCTGGGTCAACACCATTTTTACAAAGCCTAGCAATGTGTCCAGGGATTCCACAATGTTTGCACTTACGTCTTCGAATCGGTGCACCACCCTCTGCACTAGCTCTGATCCTATTCTTCTTCGGCCTACCTGCCGGTCTAGTTAAAACTGGAGAGTACAGTTTGAAGCTCGGATCGATCGTCATCCATTGGTCTTTTCCCAACAAGGTAGGAACATTCATAGCATATGCAGCCCTAAATTTGGCAACATAGAAATAATCTGACACATACTGATCAACTTCACCTTCTTCACCCCCTATAACACTCATGAAAAACAATGCGTGTATGCAGGGTATCCCACGGATCTGCCATCCCCTACAATGGCATTTCCTATCAACCAAACTCACCGGATACCTCCACTGCATGTTTTTACTGTCAGTGTAGGTTACCTCAGCCTCCATTCCTTTTCTGACGCATTGCATCTTCAATTGTTTTGCCCTGTCATGCAAAGACTTAATCAAAGATGGGAGCATGAGATGGCCAGCATATTGTGTGGATGCAATTCTTTGACGCAGATCGATCTTTATATGATCATCTGCCTAAACTTATCAAATATTTGCCACAACATAAGCCCTTTCAATGACTTGACCTTTGAATTGAAACTCTCCGCAAGGTTACTTCTTACATAGTCTACCTTGCAAATTTCATTGAATTGGCTTCTTGACCACACCCTACCATGATGTTCATCCAAGTACTCCTTCACCCCAGGTTTTTGTTTATACAAAACATTCAAATGAAACAGATGCTTCCTAGAGCTGCATGTGTATGAAGCTGGCCATAGGTTGTCAGTAAAAACTTTACCCTTGAATTTCTTTGTAAAATTATGTACCAAGTGTCGCATACATTCCCTATGCTCCACTCCAGGGAATACTGCTTCTACCGCACTCTCCAAACCTTTGCAAGCGTCTGTGTGGATAAAAAGTCCTGTTGGATGACCTATAAGGTCGCGCAAATTCTGCAGAAACCAAGTCCAACTTTCCTCTGACTCGACCTCCAAAACTCCATTAGCAACAGGGAACATCCAACTGTGTCCATCAACTGCAGTAGCAGCAACTAGCTGTCCTTTAAACCTGCCGTGAAGAGATGTTGCATCCACGGCCAAATAAGGCCTGCAACCGTCCAGAAAGCCTTTCCAGCAAGCTTTGAAACAAACAAAAGACCTTCTAAAACATTCCTTGTGCATTACCTTCCCGCTTTTCAATTTGTAGGGAACTGTATGCTTGTCTATCGCTACAACACTGCCTGGACTAGTCATCTCCACTTCAGCTTTGAAAGTGTAAAGCAACTGAAAGCTTTCATTCCATGGACCATTGATCTTGTCAAGAGCCATTTCCTTTGCATAGAACATCCTCATGTAAGGTACTTTTATTTGAAACTTCTCAACAATCTTTTTCTGGAGTGCTGTTGGACCAAGTGAAGGAGTTTCTCTCAGCCAATCTAGGATTCTATCTGCCAACCACCTAGTCTTCGCTAGCTTTGTTTTCACCTCTGGCTCTCCCCCTCGAGGTGGACACCTATGGACCTCCTCATTCTTCTTTATCTGAAACATAATGATAAGGGATGTCAGTAACAGTTAACAAATTTTACACCGTGATCTAAAATACACAACTGGTTGGCGTAGTACCTGAACCAAGCTGCTTCTGCGCATTGTGGATGCATGCAGCCTCCACCTACACCTCTTGTATGGGCATTTAACTGTGAACCTACCTGGCTCACTTTTAATAACCTCATAATTATTCTTAGAGAGAAGGCAATATGTAGTAATTGCATTACGGTAGTCCATCATCGTTTGAAATACGGTGCCTGCTGCAAGCTGAGGATCCTCCTTGTTCCACTCAATTGTTGGCAAGTCATCACCTTCGTAATCAGCTAAAACAAGGCTGTCATTGTTCTCATTCCTCTCTTCATCATCAGTGTCATCAAATCTGGCACCAAAAGCAATATCTTCCATGTATTGATCCTCCATTGCCCGCTTACTGCATCGATCTACCAATTCAGGAAACATCAACTCATCCTCATCATCTTCAGGAGACTGATCCCCAATCTCTGCATCGTCCTCCACATCGACCACAGGAACGATCTGGCTACCACTAGCACTGGGGACAGATGGTGCTGCTGTGGACCTACAAGGAGTGCCGCGGCGCACACTATTAGCAGAGGAAGCAGCATTAGAGAGACATGATGCCCGACCACCTGATGATGCCCTAGCACCAGATGACGCCTGGCCCCTGTCCACATGGATACGAATTTTACCGAACCGGCAAGAAGCATTCAAAGCAAAAAAGAATTCCCAGATCGTCTTCGGAAATTAGTGGAACAAATCTTTGCTCCGGGCTGTTGAAATATTCGAAATGAACTGCATCGAAAGAGCTCCAGGTGTACTTATCGGAGATGTTAGCTTTGAAATCCCTCAACGAGATGGTGGTTGCAACCACCGCAGGGAAGTAAAACCCATTCTTATATCGTTTAGAATCACGCGTAAAGCTAGAATCCAGCCTAACCACCAGCCGAAAAGCCAGCGCTAGATCCATCCTATTCGAAAGTTAGTTGAGCAACAACGATTGGCGCTCAAAAACTGCCTACTGTTAATTCAGATAGGCAGACGATGCTTACCCAGATGGAATCCATGCGTTAGATCCCTCCGATTCCCTATCTTCTCCGCGGATGACGGGAATAGGCGGCACACCAAACAGAATTACAAAGAGGACAGGGGTAGATCCAAATCTGGTGGAGGCGGAGCCCTCTCCGCCTCCCGAGGGTGGTGGTGGGGGCGGGGCCGGCTCGGCGGCGGACGACGCCATAAGGTAGGTGGGCAGGACGGCGTGGCGGCGGAGGGGCTGTGTGTGAGCTCCTCCAGTCTCGGGCGGAGGGGAAAGCTTTTGGTCAGCTCTTCCAGTCAACAGTCAACACATTTCAAAAGCAACGGTCAAGTCAAAACCACAACGGCTCCCTAGCCGTCACCGGTAATGGAAGGCCTCTGACCAGACGGCAACCCTCCCGTCCGAGCATCTACAAGGGGTTTCAAACTAGAGGGAGGGGAAAACTGAGGAAAAGTTAAGAGGCTGGGGAAAACTGAGTACAACTAACGAACCAGGGGCACGAGAATAAAAAACCCAAAAACTTATGTGGCACATCAATTAATGAGGAGAGAGGTGAGACTAGTGTCATAAGTAGATACTGTATCATAGCAGGTAAAACTAGAAATTTTAGTGACAAACACATCATGTAAACATATTTACATTGAGATTGTACAAAACATTAAATATGATGGAACTATGATACTAATTCATAGTACTATACATTGTAGGTGATATCATAAACTAGTGTCATATGTATGATACTAGTCTATGATACTACTATATCACATTGTAACTAATCTTAGCTTATTGTAGGTGAAAGAATTAAAAAAGGGAGATGCATTTTCCCTATGTATTTTTTATTCTACTTCGTATTTATCTTAGAAAGCCCGCATGTATATTTATTTGTGGATGAAGGGAGGACGGCCCCAAATGCTCATGCCATTACGAGAAGAAGGCTATAGCTGCAGTCAGGAACGAAGCCATGAATGAAGTATAAGGAGGGCAATCTTAGTATGAGTGGGAAAAACTAGCTAAAATCACACAAATAAGGAGCTGTCATGGCTTGTGTACAAAGAAAAACCATGAGCGACGTCACGGTTTTACGGAATCCGTTACCGATAGGGCTTGATATTTTTTCCGAGAGTACGCCAAAGGCGTACCATATCTTCATAGAAGGCAGAGGTTTGAGTACAAGAACACGCTACCACAAGTAGCACACACACCACACCGGCTAGTTCGAAGACAGCCACCACCGACAAAACAACAACAACACGAAGGACCCTACGCTAAGCTAAAACACACAAAGTCGTGTGTCGACCGACGCTAGACACCTCCGAAGAGCAACAACTCCAAAAGGGCTCTCCTTGTCAACGCGCCAAGAAAGGAGAAGATAGCGGAACTCGGACAGCCCAAAGAAGACATCGTCTTGGGGATGCCAGCAATGGCGTGCATTGCGCCCTTGCAGCCAACCTCGGACAGCAGCGAACACAGGAGGAATGCACCAGGACCTCCAAGTCGTGTCTCCAAACGCTAAGCTCCCAACAGAGGAACGAGGTCGAGGACGCCATCGCGCCGATCCAAAGGATCTAGGCTTTCGCCCAGAGACCGCAACAAAACCAGGTGAGAACAAGAGAGACACCGACATGCCTAGGCGACGCCTCCAGAGAGGGGCACGACACCCGCGGGCGCCGTCACCCGGCCCAACGAGTTGGGCAAGACCTTCGTCCGCATCGTCGCACGACTCCGAGCCTCCGAGTTTGGGGTAACCCTGTCTATGGAGAGACACACCGCCACCACCGCATCTCCTCAACATCATGGTCGCAAAAATTCGTGGTCTCCAGCACGACGGCCCAAGCCACCAGCTTCAGCCTTGACGAAAACAGCGCAGCAACTCCCCACCACCTCCGGTGAAGGCCAGGCCGTCTCCGGCACACCCGCTCCAGGCACAGCCAGCAGATGACCAGGCCCAAAAAAAACTCAGATCTTGCCCGAGAAAGCGCAGATCGAGCCCGCCCAAACCACCAGCTCCCACGTTGGCGCCACCGAGAGGCATCGCAGCACGTCCCCAACGCCGGTGCGGACGACCGACGCACGAGGGCACTCCGCCCTGACAAGGCGTCCTCCACGCCGCCGCCCCCAAGATGGGGTCTTGCGCCTCCGCCTCCCGGCAGCCCCGCCGCGCCACGCCGCAACCACCAGGGAGCCCCGCTGCTCGACTCGACCCCAGCACAGGGACGGCGGCCGATGCGCCCGGGCACTCCGCCCTGGCCACGCATCCTCCCGCCTCGCCATCCCCGAGATGGGATCTAGCCGCGCCGCCACCCAGCCGCTCCGCCGCGTCCTCCCTCTCCTCTCCTTGCTACCTGCCAAGTCGAAGACCGCCGCTCGTCCGCGGGCTCCACCATGCGTTGGCGGCGACCTCCAGAACCGCACCGCCGACGCTCGTCGCCACCACCTCGCAGCCCTGGTGGTGTCTCCCTCCGCGCCAGGGAACCCGCCGGGGCGGGGCCGACCCTGCCCGCCGCCTTCGACGGCCACCCGGGAGAGAGTCCTCGTCGTACAGGACTTGGTCTGGGAACCGGCGCGCCTGGGTTTCTTTCTGGTTACACCTCTCTCGCGTCGATATTGCCGACCGAGCTTTCCAGAACCTACGGGAGACCACTGTTCACAGATTCGGAGAGACCTGTCTCCGGAGGGCATACTGTTTCCGGCGTTGACATCGCCGTGGCTCCTAATCGGCAGGCGCGCACGGATATCCATCGGAGCCCGGCTGTCGCCGTCGATCGGCATCGTCGACGACGAATAATCAGCCCGGACCCGCATGCCGGACAAGCAATGGCTTTCAGAGTTTCAGCTTTCAGGCCACGATCAAGGCTCGATCGAGGCGGTACGGCGCGCAGGGACGTACGTGCAGCCGCTCTCAACATAGTCCTACCGTGTGGCCTTGGTTACTGTCTTGTTGCGTGTGCCGTGTCGAGCCGACCCGAGCTACTACTAGCTGCTTCGCCTGAACTGTCACCAAATCAAGCCGTGAAGGGGTGGCATTTGTGGTCGGATGCATATGTAGTCTCTATGTAGTTAAGGGAGAGGCATGGGGACTAGTCTCATATCCGATTTCAAGCCGACCAACCTCGTAGGATCAAGAAACCCAGGTGCATTGTGTACTGCCCGTCTCTTTCTATCAATTCGGATTGATAGGTAAGTAGGCAACAGATGATGTAAAACAAAGACTTTTAATCACCTAAGCAACAAAAATTCTTCTTTAACGGACTCTATCATATTTTGGTGATGTAAAATTATTTAGGGCCCACAACGCGCGACCCCCTCACTCGCGGGCTAGCCCCTCTTCCTAATGTAGGTCCGCCATATCCCCGCCGATTCGGGGACGAATGATGGCCGAAACGTGATGCCACCGTGCCGCTCCAAGAGCTTGTAGGGGTGCATCGGTGTTCGGTTGTGGACCTCTAGACTTACAAGGCCGAGATAACTGTGGATGGCACACGGTGGTTGCTGGGGACCTTCACGTCCGTCTACCTCACCACGCGCATACGATGCGTGGCGTGGCAGTTCGATCGGCTGGCCGCTGTCCCCGACATCCCCAACCGGACTGAGGCTGAGTTGCTCGCAGCTGCCATCCATATGGTGACCCCTTGCACATTAGTAGCTAACGTCTTCAAAAGTTACAGGATTTTTGGCCAGCTTAAATAGCTTTTTATTGATGTGAAACACCTGCCTTCTATGTTTGTCGGCACGGCAGAAGCTTTCTGTTCAGATCTGCAATCATTTTGTTTTGTCTCATATTGGTTTACCTAGTTTTCACTTTTCAACTGTTTATATGCATCCCCGTCTCTAGGATATGGGGGAATGGGGCCAAAATTTTCTTTGTTCAAACTTAATAACTGCTAGTAAAATGAAATCATAAGTTCACTTAACTATATAAGTTCAATATACACTATTTCGTACAATGCTCAAACGTATATCAAGTTTTTCATTGTAATGGATAAATATAGCAATAAAGTAATAAACGAACCTCATATTCTACCGAAAAGCATCATTCGTCTGATATTTCTTGAAATAAAATCTTCGATCATAACTCTATAATTGACTTCTCCAAGATATCATTCTCGAGTGCTATTGTCGCCAGCGAACTGAGTATTTCTTGTGTCATGGTGGAACGCATGAAGGATTTCAAGAACTTGAGTTTAGAAAAGCTCCTTTCCGCGGAATGGTTAACAAAATTATATGTATGCAATATTAGCAAAAGGGTAAAAGGGGTGCTACTCCAATAATATCAGAATATCAAGAGGGTCCATAGATTTATCAAGTAACTCCTGGATCAGAATTAACTCTCTTCACAATCCTTCTCCATCAATATCCATAAGTGTTTCGTTTTTCTTTTCATATTTAAGTGCAGCCTCAAGTTTGAGACAAGCGTCCTTCAATCTCTTGATCATCATCCAAGGACCGCAACCTATCTGAAGTAAACAAGAAACCAAAAGTTTTTTTCATACTCTTGGTATTGTTCAAATCTGGATTAAAGTGAAACAATAGCTTGATCAACAATACCATCATCATCTTCAACAAATTCTGCAGTACGAACCTCAACGTCTGCTGCATTATCATCATGACCATCATCAACATTGACAACCAGACTTTGATTTTCGGAATCTGTTTGAGACTTTTTCACGACAAATTTGTCTAGAGCACCCTTTGAGACTGAGTTACTACATCTAATTTCCGCCTTTTCTTCTTCTTCTCAGCACTTGATAAACACTTTGTTCTTCTCATGGTTTGTCATGTTTAACAAAATAATAAAATAAGGCATCGAGTACATGACTAATTGTTGACTACAGACTATTGTGCGGCAGCTCTACTAATCAGAGGTTTCTCAACTGAAACAACAACAAGTTCAGGCCATGCAACTATGATAGATCGGTATTTGGTACTTGGTGGTATTTGGTACTTGGTAGGTAACGTACCTGATCGTGATCGGCTGACCGCTGATGACGCCGGGTCGCCGGCAAGGAGCCAAGGACGAGTAGCCCACCAGGAGGAAGGATTGGATAAGGATTCAGGAGGGGGCGGGCATGTGGCCGCCGGCGCGACGCGGAACAACAGAACTCCAGCCGAAACGTCGTGGAAAACGCTCTCCGAAACGCAAACTGACCGATCATGACTGGATTTTTTAAGCAAAGTATCGACCTCCTTTTAGGAAAGAATACCATGCAGGGTACCAAGGCGTCAATATGAAATATTCTGGGAGCGTGATGCAATCCTCCCAGAGCGGGTGGCCAAGACATGGGAGGAGTTTGGCAGAAAGAGGGATCTTGGAGAGGTAACGCAGGGTCTGGATTTGGTTATGTGCTCGCTACAAGAATGGAGCAAGCGCAAGTTTGGTAATATTTTGAATGAACTGAAAAAAGCAAGGACAAAATTAGAAGCCCTTCTTGTGAATAATGCGGATCAGAGACAAATACGTCAGGCAACGGATCATATGAATGAGTTGTTATACAGAGAAGAAATGCGATTGAAATACAAATTTTTTCCACCAAACAGCAGTCTGGAGAGCGAGAAGGAATAAGATAAAAAGACTCAAGGATGATGATGGGGTTTGGAATGAGGTGCCCACAGACATGGAACGAATGGCTACCTCGTATTTCAAAGAACTCTTTACTCGAGATCCCTCCCTAAATTCTGATCGCCTTATTTCGATGATACAAGGAAAGGTGACTACGGAAATGAATGACAAATTATGCAAGGAGTTCACGGATGAGTAAATTGGTGATGCTTTGTTTCAAATTGGGCCGCTCAAAGCACCTGGTGTGGACGGATTCCCAGCAAGGTTCTATCAACGAAATTGGGGAACAATTAAAGAGGAGGTAACTAATGCAGTAAAGTTGTTCTTTGTCACAGGTCGCATGCCAGAAGGTGTCAACGATACTGCTATACTTCTGATTCCGAAAATTGACCAACCATGAGACGCTCAAAGACTTTCGGCCTATCAGCTTATGCACAATTATGTATAAAGTGATTGCCAAGTGCATGGTTAACCGCCTGAGGCCTATCCTGGGTGAAATTATTTCAGTGAATCAGAGCGCCTTTGTTCCTGGTAGGTTGATCACGGATAATGCCCTGGTGGCATTTGAGTGCCTACATTTCATTGAACAAAATATGAACCAGAATAAGAACTTTTGTGCTTATAAACTAGATCTATCAAAGGCTTATGATAGGGTCGACTGGGATTTTTTGAGGAAAGTGATGCAAAGGTTAGGGTTTTCTCACCGGTGGGTTGACTGGATAATGTCATGTGTGACCTCGGTGTGCTACAAGGTAAAATTTAACGGAACCCTCCTGGATTCATTTTCGCCCTCCCGGGGTCTCCGGCAGGGTGTTCCCCTTTCGCCATTCCTATTCTTATTTGTCGCTGATGGATTATCTACCTTGCTCCAAAATGAAGTTCAGAATAACAGTATTGAGCCTGTGAGAATTTGTAGAAGAGCCCCGGGTATTTCCCACCTACTTTTTGCAGATGATACTCTTCTGTTCTTCAAGGTCCAACAAGACCAGGCCATGCGGGTGAAGGAAGTCCTGGATCTTTATGCGACAAGTACAGGGCAGCTTATTAATCCCAACAAGTGCTCCATCATGTTTGGAAATTCATGCCCTATGGAGAGACGAGCTGAGGTGAAAACAATACTGCAAGTATCGCAGGAAACTTTCGAAGCAAAATATTTGGGTTTGCCAACTCCGGAGGGACGGATGGATGCGGGCAAATTCCAAAGCCTCCAGGCTAAATTAGCTAAATGCCTTGTTGAATGGGATGATAATCATAAATCACAAGCGGCTAAGGAGGTCCTTATCAAAGCGATCGCTCAAGCAATACCAGTATATGTCATGAGCGTTTTCAAGTTACCATATGGTCTTTGTGATGAGCTGACAAAACTGATCAGAAGGTATTGGTGGGGTGCCCAGAATGGGAAATGCAAGACACACTGGATCGCGTGGGACATTATGCTCCGACCAAAGAATTATGGAGGGATTGGTTTCCGGGACATGAGACTTTTTAATCAAGCCCTTTTAGCCCGTCAAGCTTGGAGATTACTGCAATTCCCAGACACTCTATGCGCACAAGTACTAAAGGCAAAATACTACCCTAATGGTTTTTTAACAGACACTGTGTTTACAGGCAATGGCTCATCGACATGGCTAGCTATTGAGCATGGCCTCCAGTTATTGAAACAAGGAGTCATATGGCGGGTGAGTAACGGATCGAAGATACGAGCCTGGCGAGATCCATGGATCCCAAGGGAATCTAGCCATGTACCACGATCAAACCAAGGACGCTGCAGGTTTCGCTGGGTTGCAGACTTCCTCTCGCCAGATGGTTCATGGAACTTACAGAGGCTACAACAATATTTTACACAAGACGATGTGGCTGAAATACTCAAGATCCAACCGTCACAGCGAAATGATGAAGATTTCATTGCTTGGTTTCCTGAAAAACGGGGCACCTTCTCTGTAAAAAGCGCTTACCGTCTTGGGTTAAATTGTCTAATGCAGGAGCAGGATCGAGGCGCGACAAGCTCAAGACCTGATGGTGAGAGGCCGGCCTGGAAAATCATATAGGACTGCCCAGTCCAGCCAAAGGTTAAGCTCTTAGCATGGAAGGTGTGCTGTAACGCAGTAGCAACTCAGGTAAATATGCAGCGTAGAGGCATGACACAATCAGGCCTGTGTCAAATCTGTGGCCGGGAAAATGAGGACACTTTTCATATTTTTACAAGATGTCCCCATGCACGTAGTTTATGGCAAGCAATGAAGGAAGTGTGGAATCTGCCAGCTGATGATCTGATTCAAGACACAGGAAAGGAATGGCTGTTGAGTCTGTTACATGCTATCCCTCTGAATCAACGTGCTATGACACTAATGGTACTGTGGAGAATATGGCACAGTCACAATGAACTTACGCATGACAAACCCTGTCCACCGATTGAAGGATCACGCCGTTTTCTGGTCAGCTACATGAACTCGCTTCTTTTGGTCAAACAGTGGCCGAGTGGTGCTATTGAAAAGGGCAAGATGATCGTTGATAGTGAGCTCGGATTCAAGAAAAAGTCGACCATCAGTGATGGACGACAAAAGCAACGGAAACGTTGGGAAGCTCCGAGTCAGGGTACAGCAAAACTGAATGTGGATGGGGCTTTTGGCCAAGCGGGGGACGCGGGGATTGGCATAGCTTTGCGTGACTCCCAGGGCGACTTGTTAATGGTTGCGTGTCGTGTGATCAGATATTGCAGAGATGCTACTGAAGCGGAGCTAATGGCGATTGAGGAAGGACTAAAACTGGCACTCACGTGGACGATGATGCAATTGACTGTCGAAACTGACTGCTCGGAAGCCTGGGAGCTGGTCAAGGAAAGTACCCCGAGCACATCCATTTATGCGTTCCGAATAAAGGCTATACGTGAGCTTATCCAGGAAAGAGATTCTACCTTAGTTAAGATTAGTAGGGATGGTAATCATGTAAGTCATGAGCTGGCTAAAATGGGTAGGCTTAGAAGCCATAGTCAGGTCTGGCTGGGGAGTGGCCCTCCGGAAATTTCCCAAGCCATGACAAACGATTGTAATCCTATGAATGTTTAAGGAATTTCTTTTCCTCGCAAAAAAGTATCGACCTCCTTTCTTGGTCTGGGCAGCTAAAAATAAGTAGTAGTGGACTGCAAAAAATGCATAATACTTGCAGTTAATACTCACATGCATCTGGCCTATGCAGGCGTGCAACCTAGAGAGGGGCGGGAAGATGGCCAGGTTTTGGGGTGGGCTGGGAGAATCGATTGGGTAGGGAGTTTGGGACGACTGACAAGGAAAAAGGAAACGACATGTCCATGTTCGCTGCTTTGCGTTCGTTGGTCCTTCCTCGTTACTCCTACTGTCTCAATGCTAAGTAAAAGAGTCACGTTTGAAGAATCAGTCTATGGTTGGAAGGTTAGGAGGGCAGTGGCACCTTCATCACACCAGCGTTTAAATTTTAAATTTGACACTTTGATGTCTCATTAAAAGGTGGAATATTATTCATTGGGAGGCGAAGTTCCCGTCAACAGCGAGATGCTCGTGGTGACATCGTCAATTTTAAAACCCGACGGATCAGATTCTTGGACGCAGTCTCTCGAATGTACTCATTAGGGTAGGGTGTGCGTGTGTGCGTTCATAAGGGTGAGTATATGTACATATGTGTGAACGTCTATGTATATGTATGTATTGTGTTTCGCAAAAAAAAAAAGTCACATCTGGCTCAGACGGGAAAACAGAACGAGAAGCTAGTTTGTGCCCATCGACTGACGCTGGTTTGTGCATGAAAATCGGGTATCCCTTCGTGCGAGCGGCAACCAAGCCTAGGCATGAGTATAACCCTGTCAATGCGGTAACCCACGTCCAAGGACTGTTAGAATTAGACTTGTATACATATCGTATACGTATTGTAAACCGTATAACTTACTATATATATGTGAAGATCCCTACCCGATGAGGCACATCGGGGTAGGCTCCAAACGTGTTTTTTCCTGGTTTCGTTCATGGTACCAGAGCGAAGGTCGTAACCTAATTATCGCCATCGTCTTCCGCTGCCCGCCGGCGTCCTCCGCGCCGTGCCGTCCTCTTCTGCCGCGATGGCCTCCTCCGCAGAGTCCGCTACAGCAGGCGCGCCGCCGCCGCCTGCTAACCCTGCGTCGCCCGCTGCGATCTTGCCGGTGTCCGCGACTTCGGGCGCGCAGCTGCCGGCGTCCTCCGCGCCGTCCTCGACTCCGGGAGCGCAACTGCCGGCGTCCGTGACTTCGGGCGCGCAGCTGCCGGCGCCCGTTCCCTCCGCGCCGCCTGCCGCTCTGCTGCCGCCGGCCGCCTCGGTGCTGCCCGCAGATCTCCAGGGTCAGTTCAACTCGGCCCTCTACACCGATGCGGCGTCGGTCGCTGCGTCTCTCAGCCAAGGGTCCGGACATGGTCATCTCCCAGGTTACCCCGGGTACTACCCGGCAGGTTACCCTGGGTACTATGTACCTCCTTCCATGACGCTAACCTCCTTGGGGTTTGCCACGCCGGGGCCAACTACAGCACTAGCGTTGCCCTCTTACGGCTCTACTCCACCTTTGCCGTCGGGCCCTGCTACCGCTACACCGCCGGCGCCTCCGTTTCAGCAGGGGCTCCAACAAGGCTTCCACAATCATCCGTTTCCAGCACATGGCCTGCCACCGGTTGTTACTATTGCCTCGTCGATCACCATCCGGTTGACAAGCGAGAACTATCTGTTCTGGCGTGCCCAAGTCGGTCCGCTTCTTCGCAGTCACATGCTCATGGGATATGTTGATGGCTCTCTTCCGTGTCCTAGTCCTCATGTTGTCGTTACTCATGCTGGGGCCATGCATCATGCGCCCAATCCGGCTCACCAACACTGGACTCAGCAAGACCAAGCTATTCTCTCTGGTTTTGTCTCCTCGATGACTGAAGGCGTCCTCGGCATGATCATGTTTTCGGGCACCTCTCGCGAGGCTTGGGAGACCCTCAGTGGAGCCTTTGCCTCCACCTCTATTGCTCGATCCTCTGCGATTCGACAGGAGATGGCTGAACTGAAGAAAGGAAACAAGACAATTAATACTTACTTTCATCAGATGAAGGCCCTCTCAGATTCCCTCACCAGCATTGGCGAGCCCCTGCGTGATGCGGAGTTTGTCTCTTACATACTTGCTGGACTTGATGAGGAGTATGATGCCCTGTACCAAGTGGTGACGAATCGTACCACTCCTATAGCAATTCGCGACTTGTTCTCTCAACTTCAGGCTACAGAACAACGCAAATTGGCTCAGCGTCGCTCGAGTGGCTCCTCGCATTATCCTGCTGCACATATTGTTGCACCCCCTGCACCTGCAGCTGCCTATGGGGCCGGCCGTGGTGGACCCCGTCCCCCCACGCCATCCGCCAAGCCCACACCTACAGCCACGCCCAAGCAGAATGGTGGGCGTACTCCTGTTGTCTGTCAGCTATGTGGGACTCCACGCCATGTGGCCTCTCGGTGTTATAAAAGGTTCAACCGTGATTTTCTTGGTCTTGGCAACGATGGGAGTGTTACAGAGAAGCAACTTGCGATGGCGATGTCTGCCTCTCATGGCTCTCAGGGTGCTTCACAGTCCGTAGACCCGGCGTGGTATGCAGACTCCGGTGCCACTCACCACATTACTAGCGAGCTGGACAAGCTTACTTCGCGCGAGCCCTACCACGGCACTGATCAGGTCCATACAGCTAATGGGACAGGTATGCACATTCATAATGTTGGTCAAGCTATTTTATCCACTCCGTCTTCTAGATCTCTAGCTCTAAACAATGTCCTTCATGTTCCTAAAGCCACTAGAAATTTGTTATCAATGAGTAAACTTTCCCATGATAATAATGTGTTCATTGAACTTCATCCTCATGATCTTTTTGTAAAGGACCTACACACGAGAGCACCCATCCTTAGAGGTCGTTGCAGTGGAGGTCTCTATGAGATTAAAGCACCTGTCATCAAGCAATCCCTTTCCAGTGTCAAGGTGTCGCGTGATATGTGGCATCATCGTCTAGGACATCCAGCATTACAAGTCGTTCAGCATGTTCTTCGTAGTCATGAGTTACCATCTACACATGAGTCCAATAAAATTGAGTCTGTTTGTGATGCTTGTCAGCAAGGGAAGAGCCATCAGTTGCCCTTTTCCTTGTCTACTCGTGTAACACAATTTCCATTAGAGATTATTTATTCTGATGTTTGGGGTCCTGCTCAAACCTCTGTTAGTGGACATCGTTTTTATGTGAGTTTTGTTGATGCTTATAGTCGTTTCACTTGGCTCTATTTACTCAAACATAAATCTGATGTCTATGATGTGTTTCTCCAGTTTCAAAAACATGTTGAACGTCTCCTGAATCGCAAAATTATTCATGTACAAACTGATTGGGGTGGAGAGTATGAGAAACTTCATCCCTTCTTTCATAACCTGGGTGTCTCACATCGTGTGTCTTGTCCTCACACACATCAACAAAATGGCACCGTTGAGCGTAAGCACCGTCACATTGTTGAAACCGGTCTTACTTTACTGGCACATGCATCGGTTCCCTTGTGTTATTGGAATGATGCTTTCTCTACAGCTTGTTTCCTTATTAACAGGCTTCCTAGTCGCACCATTGCGATGAAAACACCTCTTCAGAAACTTCTCAATGAAACACCTGACTATACCTTTTTTAAGGTGTTTGGGTGTGCTTGCTGGCCACACCTTCGACCCTATAACAATCATAAACTTGATTTTCGTTCAAAGAAGTGTGTGTTTCTGGGCTATAGCTCTCTTCATAAGGGCTACAAATGTCTTCATGTTCCGTCTAATCGTGTCTATATATCTAGGGACGTTATTTTTGATGAGAACGTTTTTCCCTTTGCCAACATGCCCAACTCTCATGATCTACCCCCTGTGTCGGAGTCTTCTTTACTTTCAGCTGACCGCTTTATGGATGTTGCACATGCCTTGCCCTTGCTTGCTGACCATGGTGCAGGTATTGGACGCGGAAGTCGGCTCGACGTTTTTACTCCAACACCACCGGACGTTTACGTCGATCAGGGTCTGCATGGGAGTTCCTCGGGCTATGTGCAGCCATGCACAGCTCCTTCTACTGAGATAGGCTCCGCCTTGGGCTCGGTGCAAGCCGAGCCGGTCGCATTCTCGCCTGGCAGTTGTCCCGCCTCGAGCTCCGCGCGCCCTGCTCCGTGCTATGTGATACGTCTCCGACGTATCGATAATTTCTTATGTTCTATGCCATATTATTGATGATACCTACATGTTTTATGCACACTTTATGTCATATTCGTGCATTTTCTGGAACTAACCTATTAACAAGATGCCGAAGTGCCGGTTCCTGTTTTCTGCTGTTTTTGGTTTCAGAAATCCTAGTAACGAAATATTCTCGGAATTGGACGAAACGAAGACCCGTGGGCCTATTTTTCCACGGAGCTTCCGGAAGACCGAAGAACATACGAAGTGGGGCCACGAGGTGGCGACACCACGTGGCGGCGCGGCCAAGGGGGGGCCCGCGCCGCCCTATGGTGTGGCCCCCTCGTCTGGCCCCCGACTCTGCCCTTCCGCCTACTTAAAGCCTCCGTCGCGAAACCCCTGATAAGAAAAACCACGATACGGAAAACCTTACTGAGACTCCGCCGCCGCCGATCCCATCTCGGGGGATTCTGGAGATCTCCTCCGGCACCCTGCCGGAGAGGGGATTCATCTCCCGGAGGACTCTACACCGCCATGGTCGCCTCCGGAGTGATGAGTGAGTAGTTCACCCCTGGACTATGGGTCCATAGCAGTAGCTAGATGGTTGTCTTCTCCTCATTGTGCTTCATTGTTGGATCTTGTGAGCTGCCTAACATGATCAAGATCATCTATCTGTAATTCTATATGTTGTGTTTGTCGGGATCCGATGGATAGAGAATACCATGTCATGTTAATTATCAAGTTATTACATATGTGTTGTTTATGATCTTGCATGCTCTCCGTTTCTAGTAGAGGCTCTGGCCAAGTTTTTACTTTTAACTCCAAGAGGGAGTATTTATGCTCGATAGTGGATTCATGCTCGCATTGACACCAGGACGATGACGAAAGTTCTAAGGTTGTGTTGTGTCGTTGCCACTAGGGATAAAACATTGGCGCTATGTCCGAGGATGTAGTTGTTGATTACATTACGCACCATACTTAATGCAATTGTCCGTTGCTTTGCAACTTAATACTGGAGGGGGTTCGGATGATAACCCGAAGGTGGACTTTTTAGGCATAGATGCGGTTGGATGGCGGTCTATGTACTTTGTCGTAATGCCCAATTAAATCTCACTATACTTATCATGTCATGTATGTGCATTGTTATGCCCTCTCTATTTGTCAATTGCCCGATCGTAATTTGTTCACCCAACATGCTTTTATCTTATGGGAGAGACACCTCTAGTGAACCGTGGACCCCGGTCCATTCTTTTAATACTCGAAATACAAATCTCGCTGCAATACTTGTTTTATCGTTTTCTCTCGCAAACAATCATCTTCCACACAATACGGTTAATCCTTTGTTACAGCAAGCCGGTGAGATTGACAACCTCACTTGTTTCGTTGGGGCAAAGTACTTTGGTTGTGTTGTGCAGGTTCCACGTTGGCGCCGGAATCTGCGGTGTTGCGCCGCACTACATCCCGCCGCCATCAACCTTCAACGTGCTTCTTGAATCCTACTGGTTCGATTAAACCTTGGTTTCTAACTGAGGGAAACTTGCCGCTGTGCGCATCACACCTTCCTCTTGGGGTTCCCAACGGACGTGTCAACTACACACATCAAGCAAATTTCTGGCGCCGTTGCCGGGGAGATCAAGACACGCTGCAAGGGGAGTCTCCACTTCTCAATCTCTTTACTTTGTTTTTGTCTTGCTTTATTTTATTTACTACTTTGTTTGCTGCATTATATCAAAACACAAAAAAATTAATTGCTAGCTTTACTTTATTTGCTGTCTTGTTTGCCATATCAAAAACACAAAAAAATTAGTTTACTTGCATTTACTTTATCTAGTTTGCTTTATTTACTACTGCTAAAATGGCTACCCCTGAAAATACTAAGTTGTGTGACTTCACTAGCACAAATAACAATGATTTCCTATGCACACCTATTGCTCCACCTGCTACTACAGCAGAATTCTTTGAAATTAAACCTGCTTTACTTAATCTTGTCATGAGAGAGCAATTTTCTGGTGTTAGTTCTGATGATGCTGCTGCCCATCTCAATAACTTTGTTGAACTATGTGAAATGCAAAAATATAAAGATGTAGATGGTGATATTATAAAATTAAAATTGTTTCCTTTCTCATTAAGAGGAAGAGCTAAAGATTGGTTGCTATCTCTTCCTAAGAATAGTATTGATTCATGGACTAAATGCAAGGATGCTTTTATTGGTAGATATTATCCCCCTGCTAAAATTATATCCTTGAGGAGTAGCATAATGAATTTTAAACAATTGGATAATGAACATGTTGCTCAAGCTTGGGAAAGAATGAAATCTCTGGTTAAAAATTGCCCAACCCATGGACTGACTACTTGGATGATCATCCAAACCTTCTATGCAGGACTAAATTTTTCTTCGCGGAATTTATTGGATTCAGCTGCTGGAGGTACCTTTATGTCCATCACTCTTGGTGAAGCAACAAAGCTTCTTGATAATATGATGGTTTATTACTCTGAATGGCACACGGAAAGAGCTCCACAAGGTAAGAAGGTAAATTCTGTTGAAGAATCCTCTTCCTTGAATGATAAGGTTGATGCTATTATGTCTATGCTTGCGAATGATAGGACTAATGTTGATCCTAATAATGTTCCATTAGATTCATTGGTTGCCCAAGAAGAACATGTTGATGTAAACTTCATTAAAAATAATAATTTCAACAACAATGCTTATCAGAACAATTCTAGTAATAACTATAGGCCATACCCTTATAATAATGGTAACGGTTATGCTAATTCTTATGGGAATTCTTACAACAATAATAGGAATACACCCCCTGGACTTGAGGCCATGCTTAAAGAATTTATTAGTACACAAACTGCCTTTAACAAATCTGTTGAGGAAAAGCTCAATAAAATTGATATTCTTGTTTCTAGAGTTGATAGTCTTGCCTCCGATGTTGATCTTTTGAAATCGAAAGTTATGCCTAATAGGGATATTGAAAATAAAATTGTTACTACAGCAAATGCCATCCAAGTTAGAATTAATGAGAATATAAGATTAATGGCTGAACTGCGTGCTAGGTGGGATAGAGAAGAAAATGAAAAACTAGCTAAAAAGGAAAATGTAGCTAAAGTTTGGACTATTACCACCACTAGCAATGCTAATGATTCATATGTTGCTGCACCTCCTACTATCAATGGTAAAATAATTGGTGTTAGCAATGCTTCTACTCCTAGTGCAAAGCGCGCAAATTACCCGAAACCGCTAAAACCGCTGAAACCGCTCTGTGATAAAACTGCTGAAATTTTTTCCAACCTTGGGGATGATAATCCCATTGCTTTAGATTGTAATGATTTAGATTTTGATGATTGCCACATCTCTGAAGTTATAAAGTTCTTGCAAAAACTTGCTAAGAGTCCCAACGCTAGTGCTATAAATTTGGCTTTCACAAAACATATTACAAATGCTCTCATAAAAGCTAGAGAAGAGAAACTAAAACTTGAAACTTCTATTCCTAGGAAGCTAGAGGATGGTTGGGAGCCTATCATTAAAATGAGAGTCAAAGATTTTGATTGTAATGCCTTATGTGATCTTGGTGCAAGTATTTCTGTTATGCCTAAAAAAGTCTATGATATGCTTGACTTGCCACCATTGAAAAACTGTTATTTGGATGTTAATCTTGCTGATAATGCTAAAAAGAAACCTTTGGGGAAAGTTGATAATGTTCATATTATGGTTAACAATAACCTTGTCCCCGTTGATTTTGTTGTCTTGGATATTGAATGCAATGCATCTTGCCCCATTATATTGGGAAGACCTTTTCTTCGAACCGTTGGTGCTACTATTGATATGAAGGAAGGTAATATTAAATATCAATTTCCTCTCATGAAAGGTATGGAACACTTCCCTAGAAAGAGAATGAAGTTATCTTATGATTCTATTATTAGAACAAATTATGATGTTGATGCTTCATCTCTCGATGTTACTTGAGTTACACTTTCTGCGCCTAGCTGAAAGGCGTTAAAGAAAAGCGCTTATGGGAGACAACCCATGTTTTTACTCCAGTATTTTTGTTTTATATTTGTGTCTTGGAAGTTGTTTACTACTGTAGCAACCTCTCCTTATCTTAGTTTTATGTTTTGTTGTGCCAAGTAAAGTCTTTGATAGAAAAGTAAGTACTAGATTTGGATTACTGCGCAGTTCCAGATTTCTTTGCTGTCACGAATCTGGGTCTATCTCCCTGTAGGTAGCTCAGAAAATTAAGCCAATTTACGAGCATGATCCTCAGATATGTACGCAACTTTCATTAAATTTGAGCATTTTCGTTTGAGCAAGTCTGGTGGCCTAATAAAATCCATCTTTACGGACTGTTCTGTTTTGACAGATTCTGTCTTTTATTTCGCATTGCCTCTTTTGCTATGTTGGATGAATTCCTTTGATCCATTAATGTCCAGTAGCTTTATGCAATGTCCAGAAGTGTTAAGAATGATTGTGTCACCTCTGAACATGTGAATTTTTATTATGCACTAACCCTCTAATGAGTTGTTTCGAGTTTGGTGTGGAGGAAGTTTTCAAGGATCAAGAGAGGAGTATGATGCAATATGATCAAGGAGAGTGAAAGCTCTAAGCTTGGGGATGCCCCGGTGGTTCACCCCTGCATATATTAAGAAGACTCAAGCGTCTAAGCTTGGGGATGCCCAAGGCATCCCCTTCTTCATCGACAACATTATCGAGGTTCCTCCCCCGAAACTATATTTTTATTCCGTCACATCTTATGCACTTTGCTTGGAGCGTCGGTTTGTTTTTGTTTTTTGTTTTGTTTGAATAAAATGGATCCTAGCATTCACTTTATGGGAGAGAGACACGCTCCGCTGTAGCATATGGACAAATATGTCCTTAGGCTCTACTCATAGTATTCATGGCGAAGTTTCTTCTTCGTTAAATTGTTATATGGTTGGAATTGGAAAATGATACATGTAGTAACTCTAAAATGTCTTGGATAATTTGATACTTGGCAATTGTTGTGCTCATGTTTAAGCTCTTGCATCATATACTTTGCACCCATTAATGAAGAAATACTTAGAGCTTGTTAATTTGGTTTGCATATTTGGTTTCTCTAAAGTCTAGATAACATCTAGTATTGAGTTTTGAACAACAAGGAAGACGGTATGGAGTCTTATAATGTTTACCATATGTCTTTTATGTGAGTTTTGCTGTGCCGTTCATCCTTGTGTTTGTTTCAAATAACCTTGCTAGCCTAAACCTTGTATCGAGAGGGAATACTTCTCATGCATCCAAAATACTTGAGCCAACCACTATGCCATTTGTGTCCACCATACCTACCTACTACATGGTATTTATCCGCAATTCCAAAGTAAATTGCTTGAGTGCTACCTTTAAAATTCCATCATTCACCTTTGCAATATATAGCTCATGGGACAAATAGCTTAAAAACTATTGTGGTATTGAATATGTACTTATGCACTTTATCTCTTATTAAGTTGCTTGTTGTGCGATAACCATGCTTCGGGGACGCCATCAACTATTCTTTGTTGAATATCATGTGAGTTGCTATGCATGTCCGTCTTGTCCGAAGCAAGAGAGATCTACCACCTTCATGGTTGGAGCATGCATATTGTTAGAGAAGAACTTTGGGCCGCTAACTAAAGCCATGATTCATGGTGGAAGTTTCAGTTTGGACATATATCCTCAATCTCATATGAGAATAATAATTGTTGCCACATGCCTATGCATTAAAGAGGAGTCCATTATCTGTTGTCCATGTTGTCCCGGTATGGATGTCTAAGTTGAGAATAATCAAATGCGAGAAATCCAAAATGCGAGCTTTCTCCTTAGACCTTTGTACAAGCGGCATGGAGGTACCCCATTGTGACACTTGGTCAAAACATGTGCATTGCAAAGATCCGGTAGTCCAAGTTAATTAGGACAAGGTGCGGGCACTATTAGTATACTATGCATGAGACTTGCAACTTGTAAGATATAATGTACATAACTCATATGCTTTATTACTACCGTTGACAAAATTGTTTCATGTTTTCAAAATAAAAGCTCTAGCACAAATATAGCAATCGATGCTTTCCTCTTTGAAGGACCATTCTCTTTACTTTTATGTTGAGTCAGTTCACCTATTTCTCTCCACCTCAAGAAGCAAACACTTGTGATTAACTGTGCATTGATTCCTACATATTTGCATATTGTGCTTGTTATATTACTCTATGTTGACAATTATCCATGAGATATACATGTTACAAGTTGAAAGCAACTGCTGAAACTTAATCTTCCTTTGTGTTGCTTCAATACCTTTACTTTGATTTATTGCTTTATGAGTTAACTCTTATGCAAGACTTATTAATACTTGTCTTGAAGTATTATTCATGAAAAGTCTTTGCTTTATGATTCACTTGTTTACTCATGTCATTACCATTGTTTTGATCGCTGCATTCACTACATATGTTTACAAATAGTATGATCAAGGTTATGATGGCATATCACTTCAGAAATTATCTTTGTTATCGTTTTACCTCGCTCGGGACGAGCGTAACTAAGCTTGGGGATGCTTGATACGTCTCCGACGTATCGATAATTTCTTATGTTCTATGCCATATTATTGATGATACCTACATGTTTTATGCACACTTTATGTCATATTCGTGCATTTTCCGGAACTAACCTATTAACAAGATGCCGAAGTGCCAGCTTCCGTTTTCTCGCTGTTTTTGGTTTCGTAAATCCTAGTAACGAAATATTCTCGAATTGGACGAAATGAAGACCCAGGGGCCTATTTTTCCACTGAGCTTCCGGAAGACCGAAGAACATACGAAGTGGGGCCACGAGGTGGCGACACCACGTGGCGGCGCGGCCAAGGGGGCCCGCGCCGCCCTATGGTGTGGCCCCTCGTCCGGCCCCCGACTCGCCCTTCCGCCTACTTAAAGCCTCCGTCGCGAAACCCCCGATAAGAAAAACCACGATACGGAAAACCTCACCGAGACGCCGCCGCCGCCGATCCCATCTCGGGGGATTCTCGGAGATCTCCTCCGCACCCCGCCGGAGAGGGGATTCATCTCCCGGAGGACTCTACACCGCCATGGTCGTCTCCGGAGTGATGAGTGAGTAGTTCACCCCCGGACTATGGGTCCATAGCAGTAGCTAGATGGTTGTCTTCTCCTCATTGTGCTTCATTGTTGGATCTTGTGAGCTGCCTAACATGATCAAGATCATCTATCCGTAATTCTATATGTTGTGTTTGTCGGGATCCGATGGATAGAGAATACCATGTCATGTTAATTATCAAGTTATTACATATGTGTTGTTTATGATCTTGCATGCTCTCCGTTTCTAGTAGAGGCTTTGGCCAAGTTTTTACTTTTAACTCCAAGAGGGAGTATTTATGCTCGATAGTGGGTTCATGCCTGCATTGACACCGGACAAGTGATGCAAAGTTCTAAGGTTGTGTTGTGCTGTTGCCACTAGGGATAAAACATTGGCGCTATGTCCGAGGATGTAGTTGTTGATTACATTACGCACCATACTTAATGCAATTGTCCGTTGCTTTGCAACTTAATACCGGAGGGGGTTCGGATGATAACCTCGAAGGTGGACTTTTTAGGCATAGATGCAGCTTGGATGGCGGTCTATGTACTTTGTCGTAATGCCCAATTAAATCTCACTATACTTATCATGTCATGTATGTGCATTGTTATGCCCTCTCTATTTGTCAATTGCCCGACCGTAATTTGTTCACCCAACATGCTTTTATCTTATGGGAGAGACACCTCTAGTGAACTCGTGGACCCCGGTCCATTCTTTTAATACTCGAAATACAAATCTGCTGCAATACTTGTTTTACTCGTTTTCTCTCGCAAACAATCATCTTCCACACAATACGGTTAATCCTTTGTTACAGCAAGCCGGTGAGATTGACAACCTCACTGCTTCGTTGGGGCAAAGTACTTTGGTTGTGTTGTGCAGGTTCCACGTTGGCGCCGGAATCTCTGGTGTTGCGCCGCACTACATCCCGCCGCCATCAACCTTCAACGTGCTTCTTGACTCCTACTGGTTCGATTAAACCTTGGTTTCTAACTGAGGGAAACTTGCCGCTGTGCGCATCACACCTTCCTCTTGGGGTTCCCAACGGACGTGTCAACTACACGCATCACTCTGCGCCCGGCCTCACGTCCTCAGAATCCCGGCCAGCTACAGCAGCGCAGCATGGTGAGCTGCATGGCTCACTGCATGCACAGCAGCATTTGCTACTGCGTGACGAGCAGCACATGCAAGGAACTTCTCCGCCCACTGGCCCGCTGCATGGCCCGCTGCAGCAGACACCAACAGGAGCAGACACGGAATCTTCATGCATGTTTACACCTGCCACAGATTCTTCACCTGCAGGGCCTGGTCGATCAGCTGATTCGTCCTCGATAATTTCTGTGTCAGCTCCAGCTTGCTCCAATGCAGGTTCTCCTTGCTCCACAGATACAGCAACGCCAGTGGTCACATTACCGCCTTCTGCTCCGCCTGCTGGACCTATGACACGTCGGCGACATGGTATACATCAGCCTAAAAAGCGCACTGATGGAACTGTTGCCTGGACTTGTGTTCTTACAGCTCATGCGGCACTGAAGCACACTCTTGAACCTCGTGATTACAAAGAGGCGCTTCGCACCTCACACTGGCGTGATGCTATGGAAACTGAATTTTCTGCTCTTCAAGCAAATAACACTTGGCGCTTGGTTCCTCCTGTTTCTGGTGTGAATCTCATTGACTCTCGATGGGTGTTCAAGGTGAAGCTTCATGCAGATGGTTCTATTGAGAGATACAAGGCGCGTCTTGTTGCAAAGGGGTACAAGCAGCGTTATGGTCTAGACTATGATGAGACCTTCAGTCCTGTGGTCAAGCCAGCTACTATTCGCCTATTGCTAGCCATGGCTCTCTCTCACAGATGGCATCTTCGTCAGCTTGATATTCAGAACGCCTTTCTCAATGGTTATTTGGATGAAGTGGTATATATGCGCCAGCCACCTGGTTTTGTTGATCCTGATAAGCCTGATCACTACTGCAAGCTCATTAGGTCACTATATGGACTGAAGCAAGCTCCTCGTGCGTGGCATGCACGTCTCAGCTCTGTGCTTGGGTCATTGGGATTCTCTCCTTCTGTGACTGATACGTCGTTGTTTGTTCTTCGGCGTTCTGGTATTACAGTCTATCTGCTGATTTATGTTGATGATATTATTGTTCTCAGTTCTACAGCTGCTGCTATTCCTAAGTTGATCAGTCAGCTTCGCTCTGAGTTCTCTGTCAAGGATCTGGGAGTTCTACATTATTTTTTGGGGATAGAGGTGTCCTCACCCTCCTCTGGCAGTCTTCTCCTTCGACAGCGTAAGTACGCACTTGAGCTTCTTGCTCGTGCTGGCATCTTGAAGTGTGCTCCTGTGACTACACCCATGGCATCTTCTGAGCGTCTTTGCAGTTCTGATGGTGATTTGCTCTCTTCTGAGGATGCTACCCAGTATCGTAGTCTTGTTGGTGGTCTTCAGTATCTAACTATGACACGACCTGATTTATCTTTTGTGGTGAACAAGGTGTGCCAGTATCTTCATGAGCCTCGCACATCACATTGGTCGGTTGTTAAGCGTATTCTTCGCTATGTTCGTTACACAGTTGATACTGGCCTGTTGTTTCGGTCCTCCTCCTCTACACTGCTTTCAGCCTTTTCAGATGCAGATTGGGCTCGCGATATGGATGACAGGCGATCCACGGGAGGGTATGCTATCTTCTATGGTGGTAATTTGATCGCCTGGAGTGCTCGCAAGCAGTCTACTGTCTCTCGGTCTAGTACAGAGTCTGAATACAAGGCTCTTGGTAATGCTACGGCTGAGCTTATTTGGGTACAGTCATTACTGAAGGAGCTTGGTGTTGCTCAAATTCAGCCTCCGATACTCTGGTGTGACAATATTGGTGCTACCTATCTGTCATCTAATCCAGTCTTTCATGCAAGGACAAAGCACATTGAAGTTGATTTTCACTTCGTCCGTGAGCGCGTGTCTCGGAAGCAACTGCAGATTCGGTTTATCTCATCGAACGACCAAGTTGCTGATATTTTTACTAAGCCTCTCTCTTTACCTTTGTATGAGCGTTGTAAGCGCAATCTCAATCTTTCCCTAGTTGAGATTGAGGGAGGGTGTTAGAATTAGACTTGTATACGTATCGTATACGTATTGTAAACCGTATAACTTACTATATATATGTGAAGATCCCTACCCGATGAGGCACATCGGGGTAGGCTCCAAACGTGTTTTTTCCTGGTTTCGTTCAAGGACTAAACTAGCCTTAACACAATGGGAGTGTTAAAAAGAGGGAGTGATTATTTTTCAGTCGACCGAAAACTAACTTCGTGCTCGATAGATGATGTCATTAAATCTCAGTTACAAATCATGTTTCTATTCGTAACTAGCATGAATCATGATGAAAATTAAATGTTGTATGAGCTAGGTGAGAACTAGCAAATCCAAAAAAAAAATCCACCTCTCTCCATCAACTTGGCTTTTGATTGAATTGGACAGGAATACAATACATTGTCCTACAAATTTTGTTTAAGAAGAAAAGCTACATTCACATTCACATTCACATTCACACGACTCATCAAGTTAGCTATCGGTTGTAAGGATCAGAAAAGAAAACTCGAGACATATCAAGAACTGCCTCAAAAATTCACATTCAAGCATTTTTGGGGAACAAACTGTAAAATAAAGTTTGCATCTCATTACGTCTCAGTCCGAATTCCCAGCTCTCCGATCCGACGGTTACCCTCCTCCCTGGGAAAATCACTGTGTACAGTGCCTGGGATCTGCAAGGACGATATGGACAGCGAAACCAGGTTGTCAGCTTGCGCCGCCGGACGCCATTACCAGATGCGAATTAGCCAGCGTACGTAGGCTTCTCCGGCTGATGTAGTGATGTGCCGCAGGACGAAAGCTCCGTATGTGCACCTGGTTCATCGACGTCGGAGGGCTCGATCGACGGCCGTACTGACGTGGGAGTCACCGTGCTTTCGAAGCTATCATCGACGATGGTGGTTCTAGAACCGTCGCGCAGATGTCCCCTTCTCATGTCCGTCAAGACATTAATAGGATACCTCGTCCTCGGAGCAGTTTCGTGCACCGATCGTTAGTATCGAAAACGAAAACACGAATGACGGTCGATATCGCGAGTTCGTTCTCTCGAGAGGAGAGACGAAACGGATCCGGCCGGCCGGGCGGGCGGGCTACTTTTGCCGCGCTCGCCGCCAGCCACCCCTTGCCATACGTCACGGTTAGGCCCGATTTGTCGTTGCAACGCATGCACGAGCGCGACGGCGGCCATGGAAATCGACCTGACGAGCGCCGCCGCCCGGCCATTTCGGCGTCTCGCTTAAGGTTTCCGGGCCGTCGTCTGCGAAGACGATGACAGGGCGTACGACGCGCCGGCTGAGGAACGGTGAGCCTCACGTTGCGCGGGGCGAACGGCAATGTCGGTGCCCGGCCCGCCACGAGACGCGAGGAGCCGGAGCCCGGATGTGCGCGGGGTCGCCGTCGATCGGTTCATTTTCTTCTGGTGTGTTCTGTCGGCGACGACGCTGCGTCGGGACTGGGATGCTATGGGTTTGGAGCTGGCCTACTCGGATCTCGGATGGGCCTCGAGTCTTCACGTGAAGACCGCGATTTGTTACTGTCAAGAGTGGGACGGATCAATTGATCTAGGACTAAGAATAGGTGTTACAACCACGCACCGCGGCACCGGTGATCAACAAAATTTTCTTACGCTGAAAAAAACTACTGTAAATTTTCTTAGATGAAAGTTGAAAAAAAGGGCTCCATCCCGTTTTGGCCGGTTTCTCACTACTTTTTTTGAGAGGGGTTTCTCACAACTTTCTTCTACTTGATTAATGAAAATAGCTAAAGAAATTGTCTTATTTAAAAATAAATAAAGAGGGCTTCATCGGAGCAACTCAACTAGTCTCTCTATTGCCACTCTTTTTTTTTAAAAAAAAAAAGAGAGCAGCCTAATCCTCCAACAAACATCTCAAAGAGCATCTCCAATCACCTCTGCCAACAGTCCAAACATGCCGGATAAAAAAAAAACCCACATCCCGACAAGCTCCAATATAGTGACTCCCTATGAGACGAGGCTATTTTAGGAGTGCCGGGCACAACACACCGATATGACACCACCACTTCTCAGTGACCCAACACAATAAACTAGTGTTTAGCCCTCCCAACATAGCCGGTCTCGGGTTGGCCCAAAGCATGTATTCTAGTCCCGCCATGTGGCTTGACGGGCCGTGCCAGCCTGTGGCCTGCGAGGAGTTGTGCTTGGACCATGACCGCAAATGGGAGCCCCTATATCATGCTCAGTAGCGTGCGCCAACAAAGCATCACCTAAAGTCAACCCCGGATGGGCTGGCCCACTAATTTGTTCCCTCGCCAAAAACAAGTAGGAGTAAAATATTGTTTCATCTCGTACACTATCCGAGCTCTAGTTCACTAGTTACAACTCTGGTCCTCGATAGTGGAGACACAGGATCGAAACTCGATACCCACAAGTTACAACAATTTTTCTGAATATGAACATAACTAAATTTGAACAAATTTTCAACCTGAATAATTTGAATTTGAGTAAATTTTGAATCTGAACAAAAAAATAAAAGCTGAACACAATTTGATTCTGAGCAAATTTGATTCCTAAACCGGAAAAAACCAGAACAGTATAACCGCCTCGGTTGCTTCTGACTGTAACGGCCCGCGGCCCAAAGTATTTTGCCCCGAGCGATGCCTACTAACGCGCGCTGATGGGCGATGAGTAGGAATTACCACCGGAAACTCCCGAAACTGATGCCTACATGCACGGTCCTTTTTTTTCATTTTCCCGTATTTATATCTTTTCTAAACGAGCCGGCCCGTTTACTCGTAGGGTCGTTCCTCGGCCCACAGGAGGAGGCCTGGTGGGCCATTCGGTGAGCCGACCCGTTTAATCGAGAGTGAATGCGGATATGTGCTCCTTCTCGGCCTCCTCCGCGCCGGAGCTCGTGCCCAAGTTTCCCTCCGCGCCCCATCGCCGGATCTCTACTCCGACGGCCGCCGAAGTACCCAGACCGCTGCTGGCACGTAGACCGCTCCCTCCGCCGCCGCCACGCACAACTCGTCCATCCAGTGGCCTTCCGGTCTCCTAAGTCTGACCTTCACCCTCGGCTGCCCAACCTCCTGCTGTCCGGCCGCGGCAAGGTAAGCGCTCTTTTTTTCCCTTCGAATTGCCTGCCTATCATGGTCATGGGTGATTGGGTGAAGCTGATCGAGAAGTAGAGATTTTGTTTTGTGCTGCTTTGTTACTATAATGTCCACACGGTTAATGGGAGCGATGTGCTTTGCTTTCATACGTCATGTTTATCTGTCAGGTTGTTAATTAGATTGTTATGTGTACATGCATGAAGCGAAACATGGGAGGAGGCAAGAGATCTCGGGACGCATCATCTTCCTCCTGCAGCAGATCTGCATCCTCTTTCTGCCGCCAGCGCCATCAACACAAGAGAACCGGCCTGTCATGGCGGAACGATGATGAGCGCAGGCAGCGATTCAACGACTCGGTTGACTTGTCGGGTAGGGTCAAGAAGGCTAGGGATGATGATTGGAGGACCGCCTGTAAATTACAATGGTCATGTTCTAGGTGTCAATTTCTATCAAGAGAATCACACACCCTTTCTTTCGTCAGCCGTTGTTTTAAGATGCTTGGAACACTGGAAGAACTATAAGTATGTGCATTTCTATTGACATTCTGATGAGCACTTTTTGCATGGGAAAACTCCTGTTTTCTAGTACCATTGCACTAGAATAACAGTCCTTTGTCATTTGCAGCAAAATAATTCGACCATGGCTTTGATTCAAGTACACCTCTCGATCTTGACATGGTGCCACACACCTTCTCTTTTTTTGTCTTTTATTTTTTATCTCTCAAATTATATATTATTTCAATTAGATTTTTTTGCAAGTCACTCAAAAATAACAAATAGAATTGTGGAAAAATAGTTCGGAATTTTTTTGTGCAAATTTAAATTTTAAATTATTTAAAATTCAAATAAATTCTTGAAATACATATATAGATCACGACATAAAAAATCCAAAATATTTTTCTCACATTCCAATTGTTATGTTTAAGTGATGTGCAATTTTTTTAGTTCAAATAATGTATGGGGTGAGAGATACAAAAATGAGAAATTATTTGAGAGGGGAACAAAAAGACCTTGTACGGATCTTGATGCAGTATACATGATCTGGATACGGGTGCTCACCAAGCACCTGCTCTGAAAGTCCACTCTCCACCCCTAATGATTCATTTCAGAACACCGAAGACTGGTGGCTGAAGGCAAGGAAGACGGCGCCCAAGGAGCTACGGAAAGATTTTGACACCATGACCATCTTAGTACACTGGAGGATCTGGAAAGAGCGACATGGCCGAATATTCCAGCAGAAGTTCAATACGGTGAGAAGGGTGGTCGAGCTTACCATAGAAGACCTTCGTTCGTAGAGGACAACCGGCTATGTAACCGTAATTTGAGGACCTGGAGATAGAATTGGTCTTAGGTTCTTGAGAACAGTTTGTTCTCTTTATTTTGTGGTTGTTTATGTTTTTCGGCTCTCTCAGCCAGCCGTCTCTGTTTGCTACAGCTCTGTATGAACTTGCTTCCCTTTTACCTTAATATATATTCCGCCTCAAACCCTTTGAGAAAATCTAGTTATCTTTCTAGTAATTAATTAATTTGGACGCGGCTTAATTCCTGGGCAACCTAGTTTCATGTGTAATAATTACAGAGTGTTTTTTTCTCTTTTCCCCCCCCCCCCCCCAACTAATTTGTGCTAGCTCCGCCACTTGTGTAATTCAGATGCAGCTAAAGCAAAAGGATATGCAATTGCGCATGCATGTGCAATTACACATTCATGTGTAATTCTCATATGCATGAATCACGATGCAAATCTAATGGTCGTCGAGTTGATCGGGCTCTAACTTAGTTCCCGGCTAACCGGGGAGTTAACAATCTGGAATTAATTTTACTGAAAGTTCAAATGTATATTTCTTGAATACAGGGTGCTAAATAACAAATGTCTGATTATGTATTTTTTTCGATGTTTACCTCGGTTTCAAAATATGTTGAGTGTTGCTAGTTTTATTCAAGGTGATCTAAATAAAATGCTAATTAGGTGGCTGAGGGATCACCTGCTGATGTAGTTGGGTTGTGTGTTGGTGACATTCTCATCGAATGTGCTGGAGAGTCCATCTCAACTACTCTGAAGGTGATTACGCTTTCAGATAAACTAGACCTTAAAGGTGCGCGTTGCCGCGCCCGTCCATATTAAGGAAAGTTGTGAGATATGCGATAAAATTATCGCAAGTCAATTTGATGAAGAGCTCAAGAAACACACAGTCAACACAATTTATCCTTCAGTCTAGGATATCACTGAGTCGCTGAAGTCGGTCATTATACCGTATTAATATCTGAGAAGGTAAAACTTCATATTTGACTACTCTTAGAGGCAAGCTCTTATGACCATATCATGAGAAACTGAAGACTCTGCCTAGCAGAACTAAAATGATCATTGCCAAATGATCATTGCCGTTGAAACGTGATTAGCTCTTATGACCACATCTAACCGATCACATATATAACTGATAAATGAACAAAGAAGCCACTTCCCACTACATACAAAGGAAATCGAACTAAAATGATTATTTCTTCCAATATTCAGATAAGTTATAAAGAACTGTATATTCCATACCAGTTTGTACAACAACTCACAGATAAACCAAAAAATAAAAAAATTGTGCTAATAATTACACAAATTGTGCTGCAAGCAAAGAAATAATGATGTATTTCCATGGACATGCATACATGCCATGTCAACAGAGCCCACACTTGAATTTTGCAAAATATACAATAACTCCTAGAAAAGTTGTCCTAAACAAGAAAGTTGTATGCTCACCCAAATATTGGCAAACTCTATGTTATATCCGAATAGGTACCAAACAAAGTAAGAATAGGAGCGAGTGAAAGAGCATGAGTAACATATGTGTCATTTAACATTATCCAGGATTTACGTGAAGTTAACTAAATTAGATTTATATCAAAATACTACTTATAGGTCAAAAGAATTGTTTGATTACACAGGAAACATAGTCCTGATGCAACACTACACACTTCAAAACTTAATTGTCTAGGCCAGAAGGATGGAATTACAGAGGGGAGTAAAAATCAGGAATTAGCATTTCCACTTTACTTTCGGTTGATTCAGATCTAATAGAAAGTATGATCAATAGATGACGCATATTATGTACATTGGTATTCCTTGCGAGCAATTCAATGGTGAGTGCTCGGAGCTTAGAGAAGAAAGCAATCTGCATAAGAAAGTGGCATGAGCATTTCAATAGCCCGAAATAGAAGAGCTAATCAAAGACTACATCTAACAATCTACAGATAACTGAAAAATGAACAAGGAAGCCATTTCCCACTGCATACAGATGGATGATGTCTACGGGTACTTCTATTCTTGTAGACAGTGTTGGGCCTTCTTGTAGACAGTGTTGGGCCTCCAAGAGCAGAGGTTTGTAGAACAGCAGCAAGTTTCCCTTAAGTGGATCACCCAAGGTTTATCGAACTCAGGGAGGAAGAGGTCAAAGATATCCCTCTCAAGCAACCCTGCAATCACGATACAAGAAGTCTCTTGTGTCCCCAACACACCTAATACACTTGTCAGATGTATAGGTGCACTAGTTCGGCGAAGAGATAGTGAAATACAAGTAGTATGGATGTATATGAGTGGTAATAGCAATCTAAATAAAATATGGCAGCGAGTAAACATGCAACAGAACAGTAAGTAACGGAGTTTCGATGCTTAGAAACAAGGCCTAGGGATCATACTTTCACTAGTGGACACTCTCAACATTGATCACATAATAAAACCACTCTACACTCTCTTGTTGGATAATGAACACCACTAATTGTGTAGGGCTACAAGAGCACCTCAATGCCGGAGTTAACAAGCTCCACAACATTCAATGTTCATATTTAAATAACCTTAGAGTGCATGATAGATCATTGCAATTACATCGAGTACTAACATAGCATGCACACCATCACCGACAGACTATGAAAGGGGGAATAAATTGCATCAATACCATCATAGTAATAGTTAACTTCATAATCTACAAGAGATCACAATCATAAACTACGCCAAGTACTACACGATGCACACACTGTCACCGTTACACCATGAAGGAGGAATAGAGTACTTTAATAACATCACTAGAGTAACACATAGATGAATTGTGATACAAAACTCATATGAATCTCAACCATGTAAGGCAGCTCATGAGATCATTGTATTGAAGTACATAGGAGAGAGATTAACCACATAGCTACCGGTACAGCCCTTAGCCTCGATGGAGAACTACTCCCTCCTCATGGGAGACAAGCAGCGTTGATGAAGATGGCGGTGGTGTCGATGGAGATGCCTTCCGGGGGCACTTCCCCATCCCGGCGGCGTGCCGAACGAGACTCCTGTCCCCCAGATCTTGGCTTCGCGATGGCGGCGGCTCTGAAAAGTTTCTCGTACCGTGGCTTTTCCGTATCGAAGTTTTAGGTCAGGGACCTTTAAATAGGCGAAGAGGCGGAGTCGGAGGGGGTATGGAGCCGCCACACAACAGGGGGGCGCGGGCCCTAGCCTGGCCGCACCAGCCCCATGTGTGGGCCCCCTGTGGCTCTCCTCTGGTGGCTCTCGGGTGTTCAGGAAGCTTCGTGGAATTCTAAGATGTTGGGCGTTGATTTCGTCCGATTCCGAGAATATTTCCTTACTAGGATTTCTGAAACCAAAAACAGCAGAAAACGACAACTGGCCCTTCGGCATCTCGTCAATAGGTTAGTTCCGGAAAACGCATAAATATGACATATAATGTGTTTAAAACATGTGAGTATCATCATAAAAGTAGCATGGAACATAAGAAATTATAGATACGTTTGAGACGTATCAAGCATTCCCAAGCTTAGTTCCTACTCGCCCTCGAGTAGGTAAACGATAACAAGGATAATTTCTGAAGTGACATGCTATCATAATCTTGATCAATACTATTGTAAAGCATATGAGATGAATGAAGTGATTCAAAGAAATGGTAAAGACAATGAGTAAACAAATGAATCATATAAAAAAGACTTTTCATGAATAATACTTTCAAGACAAGCATCAATAAGACTTGCATAAGAGTTACTCATAAAGCAATAAATTCAAAGTAAATGCATTGAAGCAACACAAAGGAAGATATAAGTTTCAGCGGTTGCTTTAAACTTGTAACATGTATATCTCATGGATAATTGTCAACATAAAGCAATATAACAAGTGCAATAGGTAAACATGTAAGAATCAATGCACACAGTTGATACAAGTGTTTGCTTCTGGGATAGAAAGAATAGGTAAACTGACTCAACAATAAAGTAGAAGATAGGCCCTTCGCAGAGGAAAGCATGGATTACTATATTTGTGCTAGAGCTTTTCATTTTGAAAACAAGAAACAATTTTGTCAACGGTAGTAATAAAGCATATGTGTTATGTATAAGACATCTTATAAGTTGCAAGCCTCATGCATAGTGTACCAATAGTGCTCGCACCTTGTCCTAATTAGCTTGGATTAACATGGATTATAATTGCATAGCATATGTTTCAACCAAGTGTCACAAAGGGGTACCTCTATGCCGCATGTACAAAGGTCTAAGGAGAAAGCTCTCATTGGATTTCTCGCTTTTGATTATTCTCAACTTAGACATCCATACCGGGACAACATAGACAACAGATAATGGACTCCTCTTTAATGCATAAGCATTCAACAACAGATAATATTCTCATAAGAGATTGAGGATTAGTTGTCCAAACTGAAACTTCCACCATGAATCATGGCTTTAGTTAGCGGCCCAATGTTCTTCTCTAACAATATTCATACTCAAACCATTTGATCATGAAAATCGCCCTTACTTCAGACAAGACGAACATGCATAGCAACTCACATGATATTCAACAAAGGTAAAAGTTGATGGCGTCCCCAGAAACATGGTTACCGCTCAACAAGCAACTTATTAAGAAATAAGACACATAAGTACATATTCTTCACCACAATAGTTTTTGAGGCTATTTGTCCCATGAGCTATATATTGTAAAGACAAAGAATAGAATTTTAAAGGTATCACTCAAGTAATGTATTTTGAAATGGCAGAGAAATACCATGTGGTAGGTAGGTATGGTGGACACAAATGGCATAGTATTTGGCTCAAGGATTTGGATGCACGAGAAGAATTCCTCTCAATACAAGGCTAGGCTAGCAAGGTTGTTTGAAGCAAACTCAAGTATAAAAGGTTCAGCAAAGCTCACATATGAACATATTGTAACTATTATAAGACTTTACATTGTCTCCTTGTTGTTCAAACACCTTAACCAGAAAATATCTAGACTCTAGAGAAACCAATCATGCAAACCAAATTTTAACAAGCTCTATGTAGTTATTCATTAATGGGTGCAAAGTACATGATGCAAGAGCTTAAACATGATCTATATGAGCACAACAATTGCCAAGTATCAAATTATTCAAAAAATTATACCAATTACCACATGCAGCATTTTCTGTTTCCAACAATATTACAATTAACGAAGCAGTTTCAACCTTCGCCATGAACATTAAGATAAAGCTAAGAACACATGTGTTCATATGCAACAGCGGAGCGTGTATCTCTCCCACACAAACATGATGGATCAGATCTTATTCAAACACAAAACAAAAATAAAAGCACACAGACGCTCCAAGTAAAGCACATAAGATGTGACCGAATAAAAATATAGTTTCAAGAGAAGAAACCTGATAAGTTGTCGATGAAGAAGGGGATGCCTTGGGCATCCCCAAGCTTAGATGCTTGAGTCTTCTTGAAATATGCAGGGATGAACCACGGGGGCATCCCCAAGCTTAGAATTTTCACTCTTCTTGATCATAGTATATCATCCTCCTCTCTTGACCCTTGAAAACTTCCTCCACAGCAAACTCGAAACAAACTCATTAGAGGGTTAGTGCATAATCAAAAATTCACATATTCAGAGGTGACAAAATCATTCTTAACACTTCTGGACATTGCACAAAGCTACTGGAAGTTAATGGAACAAAGAAATCCATCAAACATAGCAAAAGAGGCAATGCGAAATAAAAGGCAGAATCTGTCAAAACAGAACAGTCCGTAAAGACGAATTTTTTAGAGGCACCAGACTTGCTCAGATGAAAATTCCCAAATTGAATGAAAGTTGCGTACATATCTGAGGATCACACACGTAAATTGGCAGATTTTTCTGAGTTACCTACAGAGAGGCATATCGAAATTCGTGACAGCAAGAAATATGTTTCTACGCAGTAATCCAAATCTAGTAGCAACCCTACTATCAAAGACTTTACTTGGCACAACAAATGCAATAAAATAAAGATAAGGAGAGGTTGCTACAGTAGTAACAACTTCCAAGACTCAAATATAAAACAAAATTGCTGTAGTAAAATAAAGACATGGGTTATCTCCCAAGAAGTTCTTTCTTTATAGTCATTAAGATGGGCTCAGCAGTTTTAATGATGCACTCGCATGGAAATAAAAGTTGAAGCAAAAGAGAGCATCAAAAAGCAAGTATGAAACACTTTTAAGTCTAACCCACTTTCTATGAAAAGAAATCTTGTAAACAAACAAATTCATGAAGCATAATGCAACAAGCATAGAAAGATAAAACAAGAGTAACTTCAAGATTTTTAGCATATAGAGAGGAAACTTAATATTATTAAGATGCATATAGCCATGTTTCCCTCTCTCATAATAACTTTCAGTAGCATCATGAGCAAACTCAACAATATAACTATCACATAAAGCATTCTTATCATGAGTCTCATGCATAAAATTATTACTCTCCACATAAGCATAATCAATATTATTAGTTGTAGTGGGAGCAAATTCAACAAAGTAGCTATCATTATTATTCTCATCAAGTGTAGGAGGCATAGTATAATCATAATAAAATTTACTCTCCATAGTAGGCGGCACCAAAAGACCACTATCATTATAATCATCATAAATAGGAGGCAAAGTATCATCAAAGAAAATTTTCTCCTCAATACTTGGGGGACAAAAAATATCATGCTCATCAAAACCAGCTTCCCCAAGCTTAGAATTTTCCATAGCATTAGCAACAATGGTGTTCAAAGCATTCGTATTAATAACATTCCCATTAGCATGCATATAAAGTTCCATGGGTTTTTTAATTCTCTCTTCAAACACATCATGTCCTAATTCAAGATAAAGTTCATAAAGATTTCTCATATTTTTGTTGTTTTCCATTATGCCTAACTAGTGTAAACAAGAAACAAAAAGATGCAATTGCAGGATCTAAAGGAAATAGCTTCGAGCACACACACAACGGCAACATAAAAGTACTTACTTACCTGGGACCGAAGTATGAGTGCCTTTTACCTTTCCTCCCCGGCAACGGCGCCGGTAAAAGTGCTTGATGTCTACGGGTGCTTCTATTCTTGTAGACAGTGTTGGGCCTCCAAGAGCGAGAGGTTTGTAGAACAACAGAAGTTTCCCTTAAGTGGATCACCCAAGGTTTATCGAACTCAGGGAGGAAGAGGTCAAAGATATCCCTCTCAAGCAACCCTGCAATCACGATACAAGAAGTCTCTTGTGTCCCCAACACACCTAATACACTTGTCAGATGTATAGGTGCACTAGTTCGGTGAAGAGATAGTGAAATACAAGTAGTATGGATGTATATGAGTGGTAATAGCAACCTGAATAAAATATGGCAGCGAGTAAACATGCAACAGAACAGTAAGTAAATGGAGTTTCGATGCTTAGAAACAAGGCCTAGGGATCATACTTTCACTAGTGGACACTCTCAACATTGATCACATAATAAAACCACTCTACACTCTCTTGTTGGATAATGAACACCACTAATTGTGTAGGGCTACAAGAGCACCTCAATGCCGGAGTTAACAAGCTCCACAACATTCAATGTTCATATTTAAATAACC